>NC_142931.1:58908467-58980967 GCF_046866305.1 Octopus bimaculoides | reverse complement strand
TAAGACGGTTTTCCAACCAAGCTCCTCAACCTTATCCGTGCATATTATACCCATACATGAACCAGAGTACTGTCCTATGGAGAGGAATCCAATTTCTTCACCGTTCAAACAGGTGTTCGCCAAGATTATGTCCTATCGCCCGTTCTTTTCAATTTCGTCATCGATTGGCTATTCAGCCAAGGTTCAGATCATGCCTGGCCAACTTGAATTACATTGCGGTCCACTTTAATCACATAAAGTTTTTTTAGGGTCGCTTGTATACTGACAGAATTGAAAGAATTTTGCTTTCTCATGCTATTATTACAATAATGAATGAATGATCGTTGATTCAACATGAAATATTATCATTGCAAAAACAGTAGTATCTTTTTTGTTTACTTTTCATTACAATCTTTAATTTTTGATAAAATTTTTAAAATATTTGTTTAAATAAATCCATTTCAAAGAAAGTATCAAGCAGGCCACAAAATAAAGTCTGCAGGCCACATACGGCCTGCGGGCCTCAGGTTGACCAGCTCTGGTCTAGATGGTCTCTCTGGGGCCAGGATAGGAAGCAATTTCTTGGTCACTGACCTTTACTTTGCCGACAATGTTGCCACCCTAGGGAAGTCCTATGGCAATATCCAACATGTTCTTGATAGCATAAACCTCACCGCTGCAAGAATTGGAATGAAGATCAACGCCTTGAAAACGAAAGTCTTCTCAGTCATCTTCCAAGGTCCCTATTCATCTTGATGGAGAGGCTGAGGAAGCGGTTAAGGAGTTCAAATGTCTCATATCCACCTTAACCACCACTGGTCAGGAGAAGGACAAGAACTCCATTTGGATCAATCGTGCATGGTCGATCTTCTACCACCTCCATAAGTGCTTGTGGTCATGCTAAGAAATCCACCACGTGACAAAATGCCGTATTTACCAGGTACTTATCCGAACTGTTCTGCCCTATGGTTGTGAGACCTGGTCAATGCGTGTTGCCGATCTTCAGAAGCTAAAAGTTTTTGATCGCTTCTGTATTCGTCGTCGTCTCTGACTGCGTATCTCAGACTGCATTTCAAACTGACAACTTTACACTCATTGCGGTCTCTCACCCCTTGTGGGAACTCTTCTGACGAGGAGACTGCAGTGATTTACCCACGCATTGGGGCGCCAATATGATGAACTCATCCTGAAGGCGACACCACTAGTTCTTCCCTCGGGTTGGCGTAAGCAGAGGGGTGGCCAGCTGAAGATGTGGCTCACAACAATTATGGAACTTGACTCATGACACAGTGAACTCAATAGGGAGCTGGCTTAACTCCTCTTACAATAACAACAACAACAATGAAGATTTGTATGATATGCTAAAGACACATCTGAGATTCTTTAGATGAAAATGTGTTGCATCATCAGCTCAACCAACACATCTCCTCAACCACTTATTTACAAACATCGGGAACTCTCTTAAATAAAACTCGTCCATATGTGTGTATTTGTATGTTTTCATGCAAGTAACAGGTATCGTATTTTCAGTGCATATGGTCTTTTATGCTTTACTTGTTCAGTCATTAGACTTCAGCCATTCTGGAGCACTACCTTGAAGAATTTTCGTCGAACGAATCAACCCCACTACTTATTTTCGTTTTTAAGTCTGGTACTTATTCTATTGGTCTCTTTTGTCAAAGCGTTAAGCTACAGGGATATTAACACACCAACGCCGATTGTCAAGCTGTATTGGGAGACAAACACAGACACAAACACATACACTCCATATCTATCTATCTATCTATCTATCTATCTATCTATCTATACACACACACACACACACACACACAAACACACACACACACACACACACACATATATATATATATATATATATATATATATATATATATATATACATATATACCTTACGTCTACGAAATCCACTCACAAGGATTTGGACAGCCTAGTGCTATAGCAGAAGACACTTGCTCAAGATACCACGCTGTAGGACTGATCTATGGACTATGTGGTTGGGAAGCAAGCCAATACTGCGCCAATATGATATAGATATATTATATACTGGATGTACATAATTTAGAAAACACTCCACTTTTAAGAATAAAATATTTCTTCTTTGTTACTTAATTCCGTTTAAATACTACACTGTAATTTCATGCTTTCTTGCCAATTGTTTCCATTTTGGAAGTAGCATATAATTAACATTTACAGGGTGTTCAGGCTAAATTTGACGATATTTTATACCTCCTTTTTTCAGGAACAACTTAATGTATTGGTGAACAGTCAAAAGCATTGGAGAGCATATAAAGATGAAAGTTGTAATTGAGAAAACATTAGTTGACATGGAGCACCAAAAGCTATCTGAATCTTGGAAAAGAGTTATCTGTATCAGGATAATTGGCACAGGGTATGAAAATGCTGACGTCATCACTGCTGCTCAATGCTCTGTGAACACTGTTAAGGTTATAAGACATGATATAGACTGCTGCAACAGAGACAACGAAGCTATAGCCAGCAGAAAAGGGACACAACAGGCATTCTGACTGCATCTGCATGCCACAATCGATCCCTACGCCTTTGATCAAGGCTTTAAGCTCAGTTCAGACAATTAAGTGAACCTGCTGCAGTCCCTGGCTGGAGAAGGTTGCTGTTGGAAGGCCATATGTGTGGTAGCAGGATTCAGCTCCTTGCCATACCTGTTAGAAATGGTTGCTGGAGAATTTCTATGACTTCACCAGCCCCAATTTCTGGTCTCCTAATTCCCTCGATTGTAATCCCATGGATTACTATGTGTGGGGTGTGGTTAAGAAAGATACTCACCCAAGCCTATCACCAGACTCTGGTGCCCAGGGGTGCTTTAGATTATTCTGGGTCAGCACTAATTTGTAATAATACTAAAGTGGAGTTTCAAAATAAGTGTATAACTGAAGATCTGAGGTTGCACCTTTGAATAATGAGTGTCAGAGTCATCCAGTCACCCCTTTAATGATGGGCATACACAAACTACTCTCTGCAACACCAAGACTGACCTGATGGCTAAGATCAAGGAGGTGTTTGAATGTCTTCCCAGGAACACAGTGAGAAATGCATGTGTCATGTTCCAGAGACATCTTGAAACCATGATGTAAACTTATCTTCCAGCCATAATACTGATGGTATTTTTTTCATTTTTTAAAATACTTGGATTATTGTGTTTTCTTTTTCTTTTATGCAAACTGTTAAATTTAGCCTGAACACCCTGTATGTCTCTTTTATATTTATAATAGGCAATTTCTAACAGATGACATATCACTACTACTTAAATTCATTAAATTTGATTTTAAAAAATAACAACAAAACAACAGCACAAAATTATATTTGCATATTTATTGCTATAGTACATTGCTTGATAGAACTATGTGATGTTTTACGATCATGATTTTGTTGTTGACATATAAATTGTTTAAACCTGTATATGAGAACATTGCTGAAATTAGCTTACAGTTTGTTACTATTGTTGGTCTGTGTAATTTGTGAATGTAATTTTTGTCTTCTATATGCAACTTTTCATATAGCATGTATGTATATATATATATATATATATATATATATATATATATATATATATATATATATATATATCTGTACATGGAATGTTTCTTTAACTGAATGAGAAAACTTTAAGAACAGTTAAAATGAAACAAAAAATTATAGTTTAGAGAACAAAAATCAGTAAAAGAAAAAAGTCTTTGAAATACTTCCTTAATCAAACTAGTAAGCAAAACAAAATTATGTTCCAGAAATGTAAATCAAGGTTATATATTACAATTTTTTTATTATTATTTATTATACAGTTAACATTCAAATTTTATTTGATTCATTCTTTCTATTTTGTATCTGTAAAGATATTTTACATGGTCGGTGTGTTGATATATTTAAATGGCACATTATTATGTACAGATAAGTCTTTCACTATTGTGATTTTTGTCAGTAGAATTGTGGGATATTTAAAGTATAGTCTTTCTCTTGAATTTGACCTTAATTGAGTGTAGATACAACAATTGCAGTTTGCCAAATAAAATACCATTCACAAGCCTCTGGCATTGACTGTAATGCTACTTTTTCTAATTACAGACTATGTAATTGTAATACTAATTAGAATGGTTTGGACAATTTAAATATACAAACAACTCAAGAGTCTTTGGTTTGCAGTAAATATTGCTACTTTTATTTAAATATATGGTTAGTTTGTCTGCACTTTTGGTAATCCATAGTCATCATTTGGAAATACATGGTAGGCACTGCTTGTCTGGCTTTGTTTCAGGATTTTCTTTAATGCTCTCTTTCCAGCCTCATTTCTGTCATCAAAGAATGCTTCTAATGTATCCTTTTCCATGTAAACTTGGGAGATAGAATTCAAAAGCTGGTCAACCTTATCTGGAAATTGTTCAATTTGTCCATCAGGACCATCTTTGTTTCCTGATATTGATTTTTTACAGTTTTGCTCTTCAGGAGACACGGCTCCAGACATACCAATGCCAGTCCATGTTTTGAAACGACCCACCATGAAGTTTACTATTTCATAATCATTGCCTTGTTTGTCAAGATCTTCTTTAACACTGGCAAATGCTTCATTTAGAATTGAAAGGAACATATTTAATAGGATGAATGTGATAGTTACAACGAACATAGCAAATATCAGAGGACAGAGAATTGGCTGGATAAGCTTCATCATATGGAAGTCAAACTTTCCCATCATCATTAGAAATCCAGTTTCTGCTGCTGTGATGAAGTTTGCAAAATCACTCATCTCTCGGAAATACAATAAATAGAATACTTGTACAAATGACAAGAAGAAAATCCAAAAAACCAGACTGAAGTTCAAAAGACTTGGTGCACTGTTTGTTAGTGTTGATGACAACATGGACATTCGTTTGTTGAAGCGAAGTAGCTTCATGAATTTAAGAGTTGCAAGGAAGACCAACCAACCAACTATAATACAAAACATCTCATTCCAGAAGGCTACATACTGAAATTTCATGTACTTGTTACCTTGGGTTTTTCTAAACAAATCTGTAAGACGTGTTGTCTCTAGTAGTTTATATATAAATATAAACATTCCTGCAATGGACAAACCTACAATTCCAAGCTCTACAAGGTTCCAAAACTCTTTTAAGTACTTCCTACGTAACTTGAGGAGAAGTTTCACTTCTTTTATCAGGAAATATATAAGGAATATGACAAAAATAACATCACAGAGTGTCTGGAAAAGAGCAGCCTGTGTCATATATGGTAGCAGCATACACGGTTCAAACCGATATGATGTTACAACGCCCCCTATTCTAGTGAATTCGGCTAATAAAGTACAAACTGTAAATAAGTTCACTTGAGGGTTATATATTGTGAATTCAACAAAAACTGCTCTGGTTAATTTATCAATCCAACTGGTGTTTTGTAATCTCTCCATCATGGTTGTAAGTTTCGTCTTGCTGCCTTTCAGTCTGGCTACATAACCTCCTCCACCATACATGTTTAAACTACCGTAGAATGGATAACCATCTAGTTTTGAAGAATCTTGGTAGTTAAATTCATCAGCCAAATTACTGTATGTGTTGTTGAAACGTGGTTCATCCCAACCTTTTCCATACATTTCCTTGTCTTCATTAAAGAGTGAATACTCTTTGTGACAGTCTAAACCAAGTGATTCAAACTGCTTGGCAATTTTACACTGTTCTGTAAAAATAAGGAACACAAGAATTAATTTGAAAATACTCAAAAACTTGTTACATCATAAAAAATGGTGTCTACTAATATATAATCTTTCTACTAATATATATATTTAAGTGTGTATGTGTGTGAAATAATTGTTTTGTTTTAGAATGTTGGTCCTTGAAGCAGACAATCTATAAATAATAGTGTGCAAATGAATTTAAAAATCCTTATGGGACACAAATGCACATCTGTAAACATAACAGATGTCCTACCATTTCTCACAAGCAGCTTTCGACTTTTTCTGTCCAAAGGATTTTTTTTAACCCAGTATTTACATGCTATTATTTATAGCTTATCTGCTTCAAGATCCAATGTTTTAAAAAAATTATTTCATGTTCTCTTGAATTTTATAAAAATTCTTATGATACTAGCAATATATACATATAGAGCACATGGCTCAGTGGTTATGGTATTTGGATCATGACCACAAGTTCAATTCTCAACAGTGCACTGTGTCCTTGAGCAAGACGCTTTATTTCACAGTGGTCCAGTCCACTCAGCTGGCAAAAATGAGTAGTACCTGTATTTCAAAGAGATGGTCTTGTCATACTCTGTGTCACACTGAAACTCCTTGAGAACTACATTAAAGGAATGTGTACCTGTGGAGTGCTCAATCACTTGCACATTAATTTCATGAGCAACAGAATGCCAAGTATGTATGTACATGATTGAGTGTGTGTGTGTATGTGTGTGTGTGTGTGTGTGTGTGTGTGTATATATATATATATTCTTTTCACATACTACTACAGTACATCAATAAAGATATTTCACATAAACACTTACACAAATTCAGTACCTTTTATTCTCATTAGTGATTACTTACTTGTGGTGGCTCTGAGTTGTCTCATGACTGCATATCCCATAATCCTTGATGTTTTATCACTCATATAGCCACGCAACATAAGAGGTGGTGCACCATTGTAGTATTTAGTGGCTCGGAGACCATCAACAAGATCATTCTTGGCCCATTTCCAAAAAGCCTGAGTATTGGTAATCTATGTATGAAATAATTAGTTTAAATATTTAGTGATCAAGAGATTATGAGATTTGTAAAGTAAGAGATTCCAATAATATACTGCTTCTTGTGCTCTAATTGCAATAGTAATAACACTGCGTAACAAAGCTTTTTTTTTTTTTTTTTTTTTCTTTAGTCATTGTGTTTCACAGAGGGCTGAGGTGACAATTCTTCAAGTGGTTATTTGGAGATAGTTCAGGTGATCTGTCTTATCATTGAAGCATCAATATAAGTAAACTACTCTGAAGAGACTAGCTGTAGATGTGTTTTGTCCAAATTTTATCTTCAGGCAGAAAAGAAAATTTTTATTTATTTTTTTCACTTACAATGAGTGAATTCTAAAGGTTTTTAGGCTTTTCCATCTACATCACATATTCAATATACTCCATATATGGGCATAGTTTCTAAATAGCTATAGCATTACCTCATACAACTATCATTATTTATTGTAATCAATAGGTACTGCACATCAGGTATAAAACAATACAACAAAATTAAAAAAATTTTTTGTCTTTAGTCAGTAACAGTTATTTCCTACTTGTTTCTATCTAGAAACCAAAGGAAATTACTACTATTCCCTTCAAACTTCGCTTTTGTGACCTGAACATCAATGTTTTGAAACCAACTTATTTTCCATTACATTTAAGACAGATTCTGTGCTGAGTTGCTGAAGAAGAAACATCATTGTTATATGGACTGTTAGATATGTAATTCGTTATAGTAAATATTTTGCTCAATACCACAGATTTATTTGTCAGTTGTTTGATCTTAACCACTTGAGCATGTCCCTTAATGGCTAACAATATGTGCATCTCTGATCATGAGCAGGAGAAGTGTGGGTGAGCAAAAGAGCCATGTGCTGAGAGGGATTTTTGGGGGTTTGAATAAATACAATAAAAGCGAAGTTAGAAGGAAATATTAGCCATTTTTCATACATTCTAGAAGTATACAAAAAAGAAATAACAGTTGCTAACCAAGGATAAAAGTTGTATTACACAGTGTAATTAGACAGAGCTTCATAAAATATTAAACACAAACATCTTCAATTTAGTTTTTGTGCATATCCTCACCTACGGTTATGAATGTTGGGTGATGACCAAAAGAGTACAATCATGAATGCAAGCAGCTGAAATGGGAGTTCTTCAAAGGATTTCCGGAGTTATGTTATTTGACAGGGTGTGTATCTTGGAGATCAGGGAGTCTCTCCAGGTTGAGCCACTACTTCTTCACATTAAGAAGTCACAGCTCCAGTAATATGAACATGTGATTACAATACTTTAGAAAAGAATCACAAGATGGATTCTTCAAGCTGAGCCAACTGGCAGGAGGTCTAGGGGTAGATCAATAATGAGATGATTGGATAATATCCATAGTGCTAGTTTGTTACACTTGGAATCCAGTCAAGACAGTTTGATGATGGTCGCTTCTAATAGGACCTTCCGTAGGAGGTGCCAGGGGATTCTACCCCAATAGTGGAACAGTGGGCAGAGAAGATGGATGAATTGATGGATGGAAATAATTATTAAAATGCAGGCACAAGCATGGCTGTGTGGTAAGAAGCTTGTTTCCCAACCACATAGCTCCAGGTTCAGTCCAACTCTATGGTACTTTAGGTGTCTTGTACTATAGCCAGCCTGACCAAAGCCTTGTGAGTGGATTTGGTAGATGGAAACCGAAAGAAGCCTGTCATATATATATTATATATATTATGTTATAGAAGGTATGGGCTATTTACAGAGTGTTCGTAGAGAGCCAATGCAAAATAATACAAAGTAGATGAAAATGAAAACGCAAATCCTAGGCAGTCAACCAAATTCCCAAATGCATAAATGAAGATATTCAATCTATGTAATATGATTCAATTACATTGATTAAATGTCTTCGTTTATGCGTTCAGGAATTTGGTTGACTGCCTAGGATTTGCGTTTTCATTTTCCTTAATTTTGTATATATATATATATATATATATATATATATATATATATATATATATATATGTATGTATGTATGTATATCAAGACAGTGCTCCAGCATGGCTACAGCCAAATAACTGAAATGAGCAAAAGAGTAAAAGAATAAAAGAATTTCCAATGAGAAGATTTTGAATTGTTGAATTACCAAATATTTTACTTACTTCACTAAAATCATTACTACTATGAACAAGGATATTCTCCAAAGCATATTTAGTTCTATATGCCCATGGACTTCTGTTACGGTAACTAATTACCATAAGAATCCACAAGAAGAAAGCATAGAATATAATTTCTTTTATAACTTCCCACATCTTGATCTCTTTCAGACGTTGTTCTCGCATCTTTCCTAGGGCTTCTTGGTCCGGTGGTTTATAAGCAGTCTTCTTTGGTTTTGCAGCACCAAACCCTGCAGCAGAAGAATCAGAATGTTAATGCAATGTACCAAATTATGCCTATCTGTCTTCTTGATCATTCAATGCCTTTCACTATTTTAACTTGACACTATGCTTTTTAATAATGTTTTTTATTAAATGATGTGTAATTTTTGTGATTATTAACTTGAAAATTAAGACAAATTTATTGAGTCTATATTTATTTTGATCTGTCATTTGTTCATGAGATAAACTTCATTGCAAGTTTTTCTTTATGTTTCTTGTTATGACTCTTTGTTTCACACTGTAATTTATCAGCAAATTATTTTATTAAAAGATCGCTAAACTGGGAAAGCTATATCTGATTAATACATTACATTATTCGGAATCAAACTGGCAGACAAGAACATCATACCAGCCAGGACTGTCTAGCATCAAGACAGGACTGTCTAGCATGTAATGTCCTATTATCTCTTTTGCACATAAAGCTTGGACTGATGAAACAGTTTGTAAAGACACGAGGGAACAGAAACGCTCGAAGGTTTGAGCATATTGTAGAAAAATTTCCCAAAATCACACAGGTAAAGTTGAAAGAGGATATCTTTGTTGGACCCCAAATTAGAGAAGTACTCAAAGATGTCAACTTCAAGACAACACTAAAAAGTTGGTTTGCATTCATAATGAGTATAATACATTTAATTTTGTTGACCAGTGTAATTATTTCAAATTTTTGCCTCAAGGGCAGCTTGAGGGAGATGGGGATGATCAATTACATCGACCCTAGTGTTCAACTGGTATTTATTTTATCGAACCTGAAAGGATGAAAGCAAAGTCAACCTTGGCAGAATTTGAACTCAGAACGTAGCAACGGGTAAAATACCACTAAAAAGTTGGTTTGCATTCATAATGAGTATAATACATTTAATTTTGTTGACCAGTGTAATTATTTCAAATTTTTGCCTCAAGGGCAGCTTGAGGGAGATGGGGATGATCAATTACATCGACCCTAGTGTTCAACTGGTATTTATTTTATCGAACCTGAAAGGATGAAAGCAAAGTCAACCTTGGCAGAATTTGAACTCAGAACGTAGCAACGGGTAAAATACCACTAAGCGTTTCATCCAGCATGCTAACCACTCTGCCAGTTCACTGCCTTAATCATCAAAATAATAATGAAATAAGCTAAATCCATATAAACACCAACTATAGTCACCAACATGAGATCCTCCACATGATTGACTGACTAGCTAGAAATAATAATCAAATACTCTCAAATTACTATCCATTATCTTTAATAAGAAAAAAAAATCTTTGACCCTTGGCCTGCTAGTTCAGGGTTGACCTGGAGATATATGTGTGTACAGTCAAAATTATCCCCATTATTTATGATTTGTAAATTAAGAAGAAAATAACAAATATTCAAGGCTTTAATTTACTTTACTTCATTTGCAGCAATTTTGGTTTTTCACACCATATGAGCACAATAAGCCTCACAATTGTTAAAGCTGCACTGGTTGTATTTTGTATACATAATACATACACATTATGTCTCAGTGCTTCAAATCATTCTTCTGACATTTTTGTAATAGCTGTTTATCAAAATTTGTTTATGCCAAATAAAGCAGCTAATTTCTCGTGACATATAAAATTTCTAACGTGGGTAGTAAGTTATAAAATACATTTATTTACATATTGCAGCAAAACATTACCTCTATTCTACTCTCCAAATACATTTTGATAGGCATCTCCATTATATCCTACTGAAAATATTTTCTAGTCAAAAATTTCTATAATTAATGCAAATAATACATTAATAAGCAGCATTGCTAAATGTTATCAACTAACAAAAAGTGACAACTTATTTTTTCTTTGCTTTTTTATAATTTTTTATTATCTATTGTTTTATTTACTTAAACATTAACATAGCAACAAGCAAAAAATGTGCATTATTTATTATAGTTAATTAACCTTTTTTGAAATTTTATTCTAATAACATTTTATGTTATGCTTTCCTCTAAAAGTGGTACATATTTTCTACTACTGTAAGCAGCTGGTTATAGTTGGTAAATATTCTGTTTACAGTGTGCAAATGAGGGAACTGGGAGTTTCCAGATAGTGGTAATACCTGTGATGACTGGTAACTGGTATGTTGCTCTTTAATTCACAGGATAGATAGACATCACTGGTTTATATCCACCTCCTAAATCTTTCATGTGTGAGCCTGAGCACCATTACCCAGTAAATTGCTTCAGGTCACTAACAAAATGGTTATGTTGGCACATCAACAATGGATGATTAACTTCCATAACAAAGTCACCAGTCAGAGGAGAAAAAGTCTCCAAACAAAATGAAACAGCCTAATTGGAAGAAATCAGCTGTAGATAGATCTGGAGTAGAATAGGCATCACCAAGTATTTATATACCAAACACCTGCTCTATGATGGTCAAATTGAGATATAACTCCTTTATAGGAACACTTACAACACATTAAAAATGAACATTTAATCATTCTATCACCAGCACTGAGTCACCAAAAAAGATCCATGGTTGACAGAATATTACAAAAGCAGCATAGAATGTTAGTATGCTGAAAAATTAAAAATCAGAAAGAACTCCTGCATTAGATGTAGAAGTACAACTGGTACTGTTTTGAGTTCATTGAAACTAGATGGAAACGCACTGAAGAAATGCAGACAGGTGTCACGTACTCTATTTCAGTGGAGAGGAAAACAGCCATGTAAAAGATGTGAGGTTCTTAATCGACTAGTCCATCAATGTCAACTGATGTCGTGTAGGCCCTCTGCCTGCAGGCAAAGTCCTTCAACAGTACAGCAGTATATGTGTAAGCAAAGCCCTCCTACACACACATAACAAACTATGATGATAACCACATTGAAGAATTCTATAAAGAATTGCTGTAACCAAACTCAGGACAATATAGAGAGATAGAAACATCACCACAAAGTATGGTTGGACATTTTGTACACTGGTCCTCTCCATCTTGTATGTGAGACATGAACTATCACCAAGATACAAAAGTGATACAGAGAAAGAAGATACAATCACTAGAAACAAGATGCTATTACAATATTTTAGGCATCTCCTACTTGAACCACATCACAGACAAGCAGGTCCATGAAACCATGCAGCACTACATTGGTTAGCATGAAACTTTATCATACCTAGGTGAAAAGGAAGCTGAAATTGTATGGCCATGTAACAAGGCCGAGGAACCTTGCAAAGACAACTCTTCAAGGAGTTGTAGAGTGAGAAAAAAAGAAAGAGGCAGACAAAGTAAAATAATCAGAGATAAATCATTATCAGAAACCCAAGAACTAGCACATGGCTGTGACAGTTGGGGAAAACTGATGCATGGCATTCCATGACAGTACCTTTTCTACTTCATTAGGAGTTGAGAAGTGAAGCAAACAAGCGTACATTGACCTTTTGGAATGGCTACATCTCTAAAGTATTGAGTGGTCAGTTAACTCTTTAGCATTCACATTATTCTGTCAAAAGTAATGCTTATTTATTTACATCGTTTTGAATTAGTCTTGCTTTATTTTGTAGCTTTGAAAGTTTGATGAGGTAACTGTTAATTTATGGAATGATATTCTAGGGTTGGTGTGAGAGGCCAGATCTGACTAGTTTGAACATAAAACAGGTAGAATATTCTGGCCAGATATTGCTGGTTTAAATGCTAAAGGGTTAAAGGTGTGATTGTTTGATGTTTATGTCTTGCTATACTGCATCTAGGGACTCATACTTAAGACTCATCAAAGCAGTCAAATTTTATTTTATTTGTAAAAAGAAGTGTCTACGAAACTATGGACTAATTTTCATATAGAAAGTGAGAGTCACAGTGCAAGCATTCACATCGTGACTATTTAGAAATTTTCCTGAATATTGTACTAATTCTGTTTTCAGTTTTTTTTTAAATATTCTCTGGTTTCTGTTGTTCAGATGATTTGTGCAATATTGAAAAGATTTAGTATAAACACAACAATATACTCTGCAAGTTTACACAGTAATATATTAAAACAAGTTGTTTACCATTTGCTGAATGCAAAAATTCTTCATCTTCTCCCATTTCTAGTGTTTCATCTTCTCCTTCTTCCTCTTCTTCAGCAGGTTTTTTCAAGATTAATGACAACAGAATTGCCATGCCAAAGACCTGAGTGTATTATCATTTTTAAAGATTATATTGTGAGAAAAGAATATTTTTAACAAACATTGCCAAAGACAGATTTTAATAGAACTTAGAATTACATTTGCCTTATTTTGGATCACTTCTATTTTTTATTTCCCTGATAATTAATCTATACTCATCAGTTTGAGCCAATGAAGGGACCTCTTCACAGTTACTCAACATGCTATGTTTAATAACCAACTTATCTTCACAACATATCCTGCCATGTTAAAAAAAGGACACGTGAGAAAATTTAACAAGAGAAACATTATGCCTACTTAATCAGAGTTGACCTGGGACCAGAACAGTAAATGATTGGTACTTGACTGGACCAATACAACAACACTGATCAATTTTTATAAATCCATTAACTAAGTTTGTTTGTTTTGATTTATTTGAATGTCTATAGCAATACAAAATTCTAAGATTTATTCAAGTTATTTGAATATCTGGTTTAGTTGCCATTGTTAATTTTTCTTTTCTTGAATAAATAAACTTTTTTTTTCTTGAATGGACCTCAAAATCTAATAAGTATGAAGGACAGAACAGAAAATTTAATGCTTTTGGAGATACTGTTTAACACTAAGTCAGCCATAATCAAGTAGATATGTGATCAAAGACATTCAAGTATAAAAATTCCATCTATTGTTTTTTTTAAATTGACAGACAGGTTATGCTTGAATCTATTATCAAAGAATATATTATCTAATGTGTTATTCCTTACTTACAATGATATTTATAATTTTCAGGAAATTTGGCTACCATTTCTAGCATGTCTAGCAACAACATAGAGCTCTTCCATTTAAGCCAAGTGATTTTTCTAAGCAGGCTACATAGTCTTTATTGTACTTTACTTACTTTTATTGGTTCAGTAATGAATACTGAAGAGAAGAAAGATATCAACATGGATGAAATCCATTTGGTACATTTCTCGTTTCCAAAAGTGATTCCGTAAAATGTGACACCAGCGCAACTGCCAGCAACTGTGAGCCACAAAAGAATCCAAGAGATGATTCGACACCACCAAGGAAACAGGAACTTCTTTTTATTTTTCTTGTCATCATTGCCGCTTGCTTTTTTTCGAATTGCTGGAGTATGTGGTCTTGACATAGATGTTCCCGGTCGGCTCAAATCTAAAACAATCACAAAGAAGTGCATCAAACTGGAATAACCAATATCAATAACAACATAATTATCAATATTTGATCAGATGTTTTAGATTCAATTTAATTAATCTCAGTATATATTTCTTTTCTGCATCAAACTGTAAAGTTGAGTAAGTGTTATCAGTTATTTTTTTGCTCCTTCTTTGAGCTCACATCTCCGGATGAAGTTACAGTGGTGATAACATAGTCTATTTCATTCACTAAATGGTAGCTACCTTCTGGCTTTTAGACTTTTCATTTGAGTTTCTGATTTTAAATTATTCCAGTATTGATAAAATTAGTCCCAGTATCATTCAATAAAATTTCAAATCATTCCACTATCAATAAAATTAGTACCAGTAATTTATTGTAGTCAGCTGATTTGACCCTTCTCTTAGAAATAATGGCTTTGTGTATTGGAGGAATTCATTATAAAGCAATATTATTGGTTTAAAATTTTGGCACAGAGCCAGCAATTTCAGGGGAGGGAATAAGTCAATTATATCGACCCCAGTGTTCAACTGGTACTTATTTTATCAACCCCAAAAGGGTGAAAGGCAAAATTGGCCTTGACGGAATTTGAATTCAAAATGTAAAGACAGACTAAATGCTGCAAAGCATTTTGCCTGGTGTGTTAATGATTCTCCTTGCTCACCACCCTATAAAGCAATATTATTAACAACAGAATATGACTACACTGACCTTTATCTGAACCAATTAGATTTGCTTGACTTTTGGACATGTCATCCCAACCAGTCATTACAAGAGGTTGAACATCATTTACTGATGTTATTGTGGGTGTTTCGTTACTTTCTTTTAAGGCTTGCTCTATTCGGGATGGTTTTTCCTTTCGGGGTTTTGATTTACGGAACAAAGTTACGATTATTAAGTTCACCGGAAGGACGATTAGGTTGCTCACGAATCCCATAGATATCTAAAATAAAAATATTTTATGGTCCATTAACACTTATAAACATTCTTGATTAAGCATTAATTTCAAAATGTTTGATGGTAAAAATGAAACTTTGTTTCTGTTATAATAAAGATTTTTGTTGATAAAATTGTAAAGTCATAATATGCTAATTTATTTATCCTCCCTTAAATGTGGCTGTTCTATTGGGACAAGCTATACTGTGGTCCAAGAGAGAAACTCTTACTATGGCTTTCAGTACAAAATGCACACTTGTTTATATCACTGGCAATATAAACAAGAGTATATTTTGCACCAAAAGCCAATATGGGAGCTTCTCTCATAGTAACTATCACAGTAAAGCTTGTTCTGTCAGAACATGCACATTTAAGTGGGGGTAGATATTATCTCTCCGTTTTAATACTGCCTCTGTCACTAATGTATACTTGCTAATTTATTTGTCAATAACAATAATAATTTTTTTTTTTTGTCTTTCTTGAGATTCCTTTCTAATAATTTTAAAAATCATTTTGTAATGACTTTCATAAAAATAATAAATTTGAAAATCAGTATAATTGAGAATAGGTCCATATGTCATTAGAGATAGCAACATTTTAGAAAACTGATGCATGAAGATTATCAGCATAGCTGTTTCTGAAATGTTTTTGTTAGTGTTTAAGTGTTATATTCCTATAGAGGAGTATTTGAAAAAAAATTTTTTCCCTTCTTTTATAATTTTTTAAAATCTAAACTTAATATTGGTTTATAGAAGTGTTGGTTTGAAAATAGGTTTACAAGAAATGCTTATAATTGTAAATCTATTTATGCTTTCTAAAGTAGATAAATCTGATAATATATTGTTTTGTTCAAAATATTTTAAAAGTACAAGAAATTTATAATAATAATAATAATAATAATAATAATAATAATAAATGCTCTGATGCAGTACCAGGCAGTGGCTCTCATGGCTTTTGATCTTAACTTATTGGAAGTCTTATCATGTACATGTTTTTTGTCTTGGTGTAAAAGATTGGCTAAACCAAATATTCTGCTCAATACCACAGATTTGCTTGTCAGTTGTTTGACCTTAACCAGTTGAGCATGTTTCTTAGTAGCTAACAATATGTGCATCTCTGATCACAAGCAGAAGTAGTGGGGGAGCATCATAGCCATGTGTGGAGAGGAATTCTTTGTGTTTTGAATAATTCACTTCTGGAAACATGGGTATTTCATTCATCATCCTTAAAACAAACCTTATTCAGGGACCTTTTGAGGAGGTTGGGCAACTCAACTGGAAGAAAATTTTAACTGGACTCCACCTGCAAGGTCATATGCTGTTAATCTTGATATGAAATCACCATGTCATGCACATATGGTTGTGACACATGTGCCAAAATTAGTCTTTTAGCATATAGTTTTACTTTATTATCGTACAATATTTCAAACTAAAGATGAGTTTCACATAGTTTGAGGTGCAATCAGAGAATAACACAATATTATTTATTAGAAAAAAGAACATGATTGATCATTGTTTGACAACAAAATTTGGATACATGTTTATCATGTAAAAAATATCTCTTTAAAACAACTTGAATAAATTTATTTCTTTTTACCGTTTCTATAGACATTGAGAAAGGGCCAAATGAGAAACCTCCACCACCACCAGACTCTTTGCCATAGTATAAAGCATTGGCAAACATTGATGTGAATAGTAGACAAAGGCAGCAGGATACACGTTGGAGCCGGGTAAATGGACTGCCAGGGGGTCGTCCAATGACAGAGAACCAAAGATGTCCATCTCCCAAATTCTTCTGGGCTCGCTTAGCAAACATGTGTGAGAAATTCAACAGTTGTTCTTTTCCAGCAACAGGAATAATCCGATCAACCTATGGCACCAAACAGAAGGAATTACAAAATAGAAATTACCAACATAGGAAATACTTTTAAAAATATATACTGCTTTAAAGTGCATGCACAAGTGTGTGTGAGTGTGTGTGTGTGTGTGTTATTTCTTTACTACCCACAAGGGCTACACACAGAGGGGACAAACAGGGACAGACAAATGGATTAAGTCGATTATATCAACCCCAGTGCGTAAATGGTACTTATTTAATCGACCTCGAAAGGATGAAAGGCAAAGTCGACCTCGACGGAATTTGAACTCAGAACGTAGCGGCAGAGGAAATACCGCTAAGCATTTCGCCTGGCGTGCTAACGTTTCTGCCAGCTCACCGCCTTAAAAGCAGTATATATATAAAATATATACTGTTTTTAAGTGCATGCACAAGTGTGTGTGAGTGTGTGTGTGTGTGTGTGTGTGTGTGTGTGTGTGTGTGTGTGTGTGTGTGTGTGTGTGTGTGTGTGTGCGTGTGTATGTGTGTGTGTGAGCGTGTGTCTGTGTGAGTGAGCGTGTGTGTGTATGTGTGTGGGTGTGTGTGTGTGTAGATATACATATCGATTGTCAGTGTATCATATATCCAAAAAAAGAAGCACATTCTAAAGCATAGAGCAGTAATATATAAATGCAGTTAAGTATATGTCTGGTCACAGAGTGACCAACGGTTTTACATTCCTAAGGGGCTGAACCCTATGGATGATTCTTCAGACTCAAATGGTGAAGGTCAAATAGTTCTTCAAACTTTGGAGGTAGAAAGCCATTATGGTCAGTTAGTTAGCAAGTAAAGAAGGAATAAAAAATCTGGTTGACGAGGACGGGTTATCTCCCTTAGACCAGTTCCTGTGACCAAAACGGGGAATGGGTAACTCTGCCCTTAGATCATAAGGAATTTTTAGGATCAAATCGGTGCATAGAAAATAATGCCCGGTTACATCTGAAACTGTTCACACTCTGTACAGTGGAAATGTGTTGGTAGTAATAACTATATGATGTACGAAGTTGTAAAATAAAATAAAATCAATTTTGAGGATGTACAAGTCTCCATATTCTATATTGTTATAATTATTTCTTAAATAAATAAATAAATATATGTGTATATACATATATGTATTTATATTATATATATATATATATATATATATATATATATATATATATATATATATATATATATATTTATATAATATATATATATTCTTATATAATATATATTTTCTTTTTTTTCCTTTTATTTCTTTCAGTCATTTGACTGAAGCCATGCTGGAGCACAACCTTAGCCAAATTTAAATTAACACCTCAACAGTACTTTTCTCACGGTGGAACAATAGTTTTTCTGTGACAGCAGTTTTACATTTTCCAGGTTGCTTTACCACTCGACCCTTTCTAACTTCTCCGAGACCAACAAAAGCTAGAATTAAGATAACAAGTACCACCAACGAAATCTATTGTTCTCAACGATATGTATATCCCCCTGGACAGTTATAAAGGCAAGAACCCCAAGCAAAAACCAGTTAGTCACCAACTCGAGTTGGTGAGTTAGTGAGAATGGAGCCTGGCTGACCGACTGAACAAAATGTCGTCCCTAAAGATAAGGGCACAAAAATGACAACTATGGTAACTCACTAACAAAGCAGTTGTTTCGTCCCACACTCTCTCACTCTTATTAGCTCACTTTATTATCTCTTACAACATCACTCTATCTCTCTCCATAATTACTACTCACCAACTATACAAAGAAAATCTATGATATCTACCTTTACTTCACATGCTTTACGATTTTATCACCTGCCCGTCAAGGCAAGGTATATTCGATGTAACAGTAAATAAATATTTTCTTCACAACTTCAATCACTGTTCTTTCATCTTTACATAATAGCAATCAAGGAAGAACCAATCCTTTACAAACAGATTACATCCATTCTACTGTGTACCAAATCAACCTCTGCCATTACACATTTCAAAGCATCGCTTACAACTAATTAACCCAACCGTTACAAACTGGTGACCCTCGACTTCAACTTCTACATCCATTGTATTGTTTACAAATCAAACTTCATCTGTTACACACACACACACGCACACACGTATATAGTGGAGGTGTAATGACCCAGTGGTTAGGGCAGTGGACTTCCAGTCGTAGGATTGTGGTTTCAATTCCCAGACCGGGCATTGTGAGTGTCTATTGAGTGAAAAAACCTATAGCTCCACAAGGGTAGGGGGAGGGTGAACCCTGCTGTACTCTTTCACCACAACTTTCTCTCATTCTTTCTTCCTGTTTCTGGTGTACCTGTATTTCAAAGAGCCAGCCTTGTCACACTCTGTGTCACACTGAATCTCCCCAAGAACTACGTTAAGGGTACATGTGTCTGTGGAGTGCTCAGCCACTTGCATGCTAATTTCACGAGCAGGCTGTTCTGTTGATTGGATCAACTGGAACCCTTTTCATTGTAACTGAAGGAGTGCCTCAAAATATATATATATATATATATATATATATATATATATATATACATGTATATAATACATACATACATACTTATGAGTGTGTGTGTAATTTTCACATGCATTTATTTTGCTTCTTTTTTTTTTGTGAAATTTCTAATCATGTTTATAGTCATCATTATGTGCTCATAGATCATTTTCTGATGACATGCCACAAAATACACATACCAGGATGTATTACTGGGAACACATGTGTACCAGTGTAACCTTAAAGCATAGGCACACTGCTGTTGTCTGTAGCCTCACAGGTCTGGGGGGGGGGGCCCAATTCTGATCTAAGTATGCTGTGGCATGCTGTCAATAAATAAATATCATAGTGCTCAATACATTGATTTGCCCAGGGTCCTGTAATATCACTGATGTGTACAGACATATATAAACACATGTATATTTATGTCTGTACATAGATAGCTCCATACATATATGTGTGACTATGTAGAAACATGTATGTTTGTGGATAATAATAAATAAAAGGATCAAATGATGCAATGAAACTTACCTGTCCATCATCCTCTTCCACAGCAAGCCATTTGTTTGCTATAAAATGATATTTCATTCCAGTTTGAAGATCTCGTACCAAGAAATGTTTAAGATACCATGAGCCAAATTTTCCTTTTCCAGAATTGTCATGCCATATACGTGCATAGCTCAGTGCTCCAAGTGGTCTAGGATATATAAAATATACAAAGTTACTACAACAACTATACCTTGGATAGATGATAATGATTACACAATAACTCACTAATGTACTACAGGTGTAAAAATGCGTTAAAACAATTGTAGTGATTTTAAATAAAGGATGTCATTCATTTCATTGTCTATCATTTATCTATTGATGTATATATATATATATATAAAATAGTGTACAAACAATTTATATATTTATACACAAAAGAGGTGACCTTACATGCTGGAAAGGGCAGTTAAAGCCCAAACCACAAATTAGAGCAATTTCAAAGGGAATGAAAATAAAAATACTTTTTGTAGTTACCCTCAGACTCAAGTTTCTGCATCAATGTGCAAATAAATTAATTTGCCATCCGTACTTCTTCAGTGAAAGTGCTAAAATTAATGTATATTTATGCAGCAAATAGCACACACATATACATATATATACATACACACATACAAACACATATAAATACAAACTCGTTTTACAGACAGACAGACAGACAGACAGACAGACAGACAGACAGACAGACAGACAGACAGACAGACAGATAGATAGATAGATAGATAGATAGATAGATAGATAAGACATTATAAGCCTATCAAATTTTATAACATATTTAGATGTTAGCCATTCATCTACCATTATACAAATTCTTAGGATTATTTCTCTTAAACATTGATTTATTTGTTCTGTAGTAATCGACTTTATGGTATCTGGCAGTAGAATATTCAGTTTGTTGGAGGCTGAGTGGATTATGAATTACCTATGCAATATTTGGTGTTAGCTTAAAAAAACATTTATAGCCTAATTATGGAATGCAGGATCAACATTAATTCTTATTGTATGTTAATGTTCTCTCACATTAGAGTATCCCTGGTACTCATAGCAAAAATGAAATTAATAACGTTGTCAGTGTCTTTCCTCAACAGCATTACCACACCCTGGTTAACAGCACTAGGAATTCTCCCATTTTGTTCGCCAATTTTGGTAAACATCTGCCAAGAGGCTACCAAACAAATTTGGCCTAAACTCATAGAACTCATAAGGCAAACAATCCAAACCAAGTGATTTGCAGCTTGTGCAATTGCTCATCACCTCACATATTTCAGCAGCTGTTATCAGCTTTTCACAGAACCTTGCATCTGCAGCTGAGAACTGCAGTAACCTGTCCAAGTATTAACTCAAGTTCATTACCATCATCAACCCATTGCACTCCTCAAACATCCACATAAATTGCTGCTGGAAAGCTGCACACATCTGCTCACAACTGAGTAGCATGCACCCATCCTGATTCATCAAATATTCAGCAGAATTTACTAAGCTGTCACTCTTTTATAAATAGACTATTTTAAGAATGCTCAATCATTTCTAACTACTGCTTTAGAATAGAACATTGATTACTGTAATGTCTATAAATGGGGATGTGCTTCAGTGAATTTCCTGAAGATTATGTGCACATAGTTTTTAAATGATTTCTAGAAACTAACCTTCGTACTGCCATCAGAAAGCCATCAACTGATCCACGTTGGAGAATCTGTCTTTTATCGTCTGTTAATGACCTTGCTTCTGTTTCATCATATTCTCCAGATAGGATAAAATACACCTGAAATTAAAATATTTAAAGTATCCCATAAGACTGATATAAAAACAAAGTAGCTTCTTTACATCAAATATATACTACAAATACACAAATAGCGCAGAATGCACAGGAAGTTGGTTGCAGCTGTTCTCCATTGGTTGAGGTCATCTGCATTTGACTACTCTCACAGAGGAGCATCTTTACCTAATTCATTGTGCCTCAAACTTTACCTAATCTGTCATACAGAAGACAAGCTAACAATTACAATTTGACAGGTCTTCCTTTCCCTTCATTCTAAAATGAAAATATAACTTTTAACCATGTGATAAAAAAAAATCATCTACTGGATATCATTATGTTATATCAGTAACACTAATTTTAGATTCCTTCTCTTTAACCTGCAACCATATATACAAGTTCAGTCATTTGCTGAAAGTGATTTAGAAATAAAAATGGTTGCAGCCATATTAAATTTACTTTGTATCATCATGATCATCATTATCGTCATCAACAACAACAATAACATTTAAATGCCCACTTTTCCATGCTTGCATGGGTTGGACAGAAGTTGTTGAGGCAGATTTTCTACAGGATGATGTCCTTCCTGTTGCCAAACCTAACCTGTTTCCAAGCAAGGTAATATTTCTTTCTATTTCAGACATCTTTATGCAGAATATTGCAAATGAAGGGCATCACTTGCATGATGTTGATGCTCATTTCCAACCATTACATGATGTCAAGACAAGGAGACAATAACACAACACACACACTCACGTCAATCTATCTATCTATCTATCTATCTATCTATCTGTGTGTGTGTGTGTGTATATATATATATATATATATATATATATATATACACACACACACACACACACACACACACACACACACACAACAGGCTTCTTTCACTTTCCATCTAACAAATCCACTCAATCCTTTATTCAACTTGGGGCTATAGTAGAAGACACTTGTCACACAGTGGAACTGAACCTGGTGAGCAGCTCCAGGTTCCGGTTTGATTTGGCATGATTTCTACAGCTGGATGCCCTTCCTAATGCCAACCACTCCAAGAGGTAATGGGTGCTTTTTATGTGCCAGTTATGTAACACCGGCATCAGCTACAACAACGATCTCACTTGGTTTCACAGGTCTTCTCAAACACAGTATATCACCAAAGGTCTCGGTCACTTGTCACTGCCTCTGTGAGGCCCAATGTTCAAAGGGTGCTTTTTATGTGCCATAATGATCATCATGTTAAATCTATAATAACTTACTTTTGATGTTGTTCCAGAATCTTTGCCCATTCCAGTGGCAACTATGATTTCATAGTAATATTTATCATTTGGGTTGTTGTCTTTCAATGGTGTTAATCCAAGCTAAAGAGATCAAAATGAAAAGTATGATTATTAAATAACTCGAAAATATTTTGTTTGGTAGATTATGAAAACTAGTTTGCATATTGTATTTCCCATCATACAAGTCAAATTCTTCAGACCAAAATTCACAGCCAATAAAGGTAGATTGATTTTTATACCAAGACGACTTTGGAGGACCAAAAATTTCATGTGAAATGCAGAATGATTTGGAAAGATAGTGACAATGTTTGAATGTTTACACTTCCTGTTTACCATATATACTAATTTGATGTGTATGCTGGAAAATACAATAATTTAATGAAATTTAGCTTTTCTCTTCTTTCATACAAAGTATTGTTATATAATATCTATCTGCTATTTTTGCCCTTGAATCATTGAAAGTACTACTCTTTTCCCTCTTACTGGTTTCAGTCATTAGACTGTGGCCATGGTGGAGCACTGCCTCGCAGAATTTTTAGTTGAATGATCTCAAACCCAGAATTTTTTTTAAAGTCTGGTACTTATTCTATCAATCTCTTTTGCCAAACAAACTGCTAAGTTACACCAACACTGGTTGCCAAGCAGTGGTGGAGGACAAAGAGACACAAACACACACACACTCACACACACATGTGCACACACACACACATGTGCATGCACACACAAATAATAATGACATATGCAAGGTATTATCTCTTCACTTGGCAATCATTCAAAATCCATTTCATGTCTCTTCACTTAAATTTTCAAAATCCATTAGCAAAATTGTAAAATGTGATCTACTTACATCACTATTTCAAAATATGATGATTCTTTTAGTCTTAGCTAACATTTTAGTTACAAAGAATATTTAATACATTAAATACAAAAAATGTATATGTACATAAAGGTCCAACTTACACAGAATAGGAATGATATTGAGAATTAAAGGGGTTGAAGAAAAAATTGTTACAAGTTTAACACCTGTTTCTGGGTACTCAGTGGTTCAAAATGATGATTGTAAATAGATTCCATTGTCGGATGAGACAAGCCTCCATCTTCAGCCTTAATCTCCTTTCTGTCAACACCTCAAATATAGGATTTCTTCCCTGAAAACGGAGGCTCATCTCATCCAACAATAGAATTTATTTACAATTATTATTTTTGACCACCAAGCCCCCAGAAACAGGCATTGGACTGGTAACACTTTTTTCTCAACCCTTTTAATTCTCAATATCATTCCTATCCTGTGTAAGTTAGACCTTTTTGTACATGTACATTTTTTTTGTACTTAATAAATTAAATATTCTTTGTATATCAACCTGCCTAACTTGTTTATACTTCTATTTATTTTATATATGTATCAGAAGAAAAAGAAAATGGAGATTGGCAAGTTGATAATTGTTTATTATTAATATCAATTTGTTGTTAATAATAAACAAATATTAACTTCCCAATCTCCATTTTTTTCCTTTTTTTATATGAATATAAACTATATGTTTTTATATATATATACCTATTATTTTAAGGAAATTAACTCCCCAAAAATACTGGCTATTGAACCAGTATTTCCTTGGATGAAACCATCCCTTCATGAGATTAACACAACCTCTAATCGTACATATATATATATACTTACACACACCACACACACACATACCACACACACACACACACACACACACACACACACACACACACACACACACACATATGATAATAAGGATATCTATTAATGATAACTATTAATACCCAGTACTGCTGCCGTAGTCTCCTTTAGAGAGATCTAGAAATAATATTTCTATTTTTGGTATCATTAATAATATATGCATATTATATATATGGTATATATGTATTTATATATATTTTTATACCAAAATTTGGCAAAAATATTGTATCTGTTATCAAACGTAGCAAAATACTCACAAGTGAGTTTTTGTATTTATATCGATTTATAAGGCCCTGAGGAGATGCAGTATCCCATATTTTATAATATGCATGAATCAATCTGGATATCGCATCGAAATGATCATAGGTCATTATCATATTTAAATCGATATATATATATATATATATATATATATATATATATATATATATATATATATACACATTATATATATATATTATATACAAGGGCAAAAGAACACATTTTCTATGCCAATATGCTAAAAAATAGACCTTAGATCATCTAACCACATATAATATATGTGATTAGACAGTCTAAGCTCTATTTTTTAGCATATTGGCATAGAAAAAAAATTTCACTTGTCCTTATTAATAATTGTTTATATTTTCACCATTAAAATTTTTTTTGAAAAATTTTATCCTTATACTAGAAGTATATATATATATATATATATATATATATTTATATTATATTTCTTCCATTCATTCTGCTTATATGAGAACTAGTTAAATATAAAGGTTCTATCTCCAAATAAAAATTGCATTTTTAAAATAACCTTTTCTGTATCCTTTTTGTCTTGCCAGAAGGACCACCCGGCAAAACCAAGATAGACAAGAAGAATGATAATCTGTGTAATATATAGTGTTGGGTTCTCTGCAAAGCTTGCATTGTTCAGGACACGATCCCAGTCAATTGCATTTGGTGCAACAACCAATCCAGCTGAGAATGCAGTCATGTGATTACAGAAACATTGTGTCCGTGACAAATTAGTCTTATAACCAACCTAAAATAAAACAAATAAAACAGGTTCATCACAGAAATTATATAAATCATATAATGTTTTAATCTAATACTGTTGCATTGAAGCATAGTAGCAGACGTACATAACAAAACAGTAGATAAAATTGGAAGAATCCTATAAGCGAATCAATTCAAACAAATATAATTAATGTAAAGAAAGAAAGAGAAGATAATTGTGGAATCTGAACTAAAAATAAAATGATAATTCTCTAGTTTTTTCCTTTTATTTTTCATATTCTTGATTAAAAAAAGATTAAAACTTTAATTTATTTTATTTAAGAAGTTTTGCATTTTTCTCCTGCATTCACTGCATCTTTCCTTCAAGTGACATGGCCTTCACCACTTTCAGGCAAGTGTAGATCTGATATCGATCAAATTACAATAGATTGCATTTTGAAAGTAATCTCTTTTACTTTTGATTAAGTAGAAATAGATTTTAACATGCAGTTGTGTTATTTTGATTATAAACCACTGCAACTTACATGGCATCCATCAGTAACCCAATCTGTTTTAGTTTCACTGAAATACAGACATCCAGATGTGAATGTCCGTAAGGTGTAATTGGTTGTAAATTGACCTGTGTGGGGCTTAAACTCAGGTATGGTTGCATTTGAGTCATATAAGTCCATTTCATCATCTTCCAATTGTCTAACTCCCAAAGTGATTTTACCAGTATAATTGCCAACGATCATATCACTGACAAATAACATGTATGGATTTGGCCAGCTTCCATCTGTGTAATTTTCTGGAAGCAGATACAATCACAAAGAAAATGGTGCTCAAAATTTGAAAATATTTTAGTCAACAAAAAAAATAAATAAATAAGAGGCTGGTAAAAAAGACTAGATTATGTGAAATTATATTGTATAGTACAATATGTATTTTAGGTATACAAAACTGATGACAATGCTAAACCAAACATAATAGTATTTCCCACATCACATTTGATGGCATCTAGATGTTAATGTTCAGATAGAGATAAGTTTAAAATTTCTACTGAGTGACATTGAAAAAGATATTGAGAAAGCACTAACACTTCACATGCATATTTATTGCCCAACAAACTAGCATCCAGTTTAGAGAGAGATTTATCACTCTTTCACTTAAATCCATGAGACTAGAGCAAAATGTCAGTTCTTTAGAAAATAATAATGACATATGCAAGGTATTATCTCTTCACTTGGCAATCATTCAAAATCTATTTCATGTCTCTTCACTTAAATTTTCAAAATCCATTAGCAAAATTGTAAAATGTAATCCACTTACATCACTATTTCAAAGTATGGTGATTCTTTTAGTCTTAGCTAACATATTTAGTTACTACTTCCCATTTTAGTCTTAGCAAAATATGCAAGTCAAGACTAAACTGGGAAGTTAAAAGTAAATAAACTAAGACTACTATATTTTGAGATGGTGATGTATGTGGATCAAGTTCTATAATTTTATTAAACTTGCTAAGTTAAAATGAAAACAAATTTTGAATAATATACTAAATGAAGACATATGATTTTGAAATTTTACTGCTTTCTTCAAAGACAGTATATTTGAAGGAAGCCCTACATTCAGAAGGAGAACCTATATTTGTTCATCACTGCACTAACTGATGTAGGAGCCTTTAACTCAACAAGGTAGAAATAGAAGCTAAATTTCCATCAAATCATATCTTATTGACTTAAAAAAGGACACATTGAATAATATAGTCATAAACATTCTATACTTGATAAAAAAAAAAGGGATGGGGATGAAATTGTCATATTTGATGTATGGTTGACCAAAGCTGACTTGGAGCTAAACGACAGTAACAATTTTAGATAGGCACAACAACGTAAACCACTTCAGTTTTTAATTCTGGTCTGATTCATCTTGACACAGACCATCTATAGTACTTAATCCATTACTGGACCAACAGCACAACCTCTACATATATGGTTGCTTGTCTCCTGGCATAGGAACCAAATCACCCTCAGATAACAAGCTATCACTTTTAAAATAAGTACACATTAGACAATGCAGTCCTTAATATACAGAAAGATAGAAGATGGGATGGTCATTGCTAATGTGTCTTTGGTCATACATTAGTTAGATCACATCTGACCTGCATCTAAACACAACACAAAATAGCTATCTCATTATTTATTTTGTTTACTAAAATATTTTTTATAATTATAAATACATAAACACACATGACTGCAGTATATTGACATTGCTACTAGCCAAATAAAGACTATCTAAATTATTTAGCTTACCAGCCAGCTCCATACTGGAAGGAATCATCTGGAAATGCTCCCAATTTTGCTCGGTGTTGTTGGGTGTATTATTAAAATACACAAATACCAAGAGTTGTACACTTGCATTATCAGGTCTTATTTCAATATGAAGTGATGAATTTGTGTTGTTTGCCCAAAAAGTATGGTAAAACAATGTTTCATTTTTCACCAAAACTGGGTTGACAAAATCTGGTGATTTTACTTTAAATGTCTTTTCTCTGGGAATAACAATTTCAATAGGTTCTGCTGTGTCGGATATGGAAATATCATTGTTATCATTAGTCATGAAATTTATGGACATAGTTCCAGAAACATCAGATGCTGCCTTATTTTTAGCAAAACTGAATATATTACCCGGTGTTGCCATGACCTGGGTGGGGAGAGAAAAGAATTTACATCAGAAGACAAAATTATAACAGATAAATCTGATCTGCAGATTTGGTAGTTTCAAGTAAAATGAATGAGGAAAAAACAGATTTTAATTATTAAGAAAGACTAAATAAGAAACAAAATTTCTTGAGAACATTGACATCAAAACTATTTTCTACATGTATTGGGTTGAGAAATAATTCATGAGTGTTTTTCCAAATTTAAAATTGCATGCAGAAATAAAATGCCTTGGCAAAGTGTTTTATATTATTTGAAAGAGGATTTTTTGCTCTACAAGGTAATGTGTTTAGATTGTTTAATTTTATTGATTTTTGTGTATTTTCAGATTATTAAAATGGAATGTCAAGTGAACAAAACTGAGTATTTTCGACACCATTTGCTTTTTGCATTTAATCAAGATGTTAAGCCCGTGAAGCTGCTCATGAGATTTGTACTGTGTATGGAGAAGGAGCAATGCCTCAAAGTACTGCCTGCCATTGGTTTTTGCCCTTCAAAAATGGGAATTTTGACCTCAAGGACAGATCACACACTGGTTGACCAATTAAATTCGATGAAGAGTGACTGAATCAACTTCTTCATGAAAATCCACGTCAAACAACCAGAGAATTGGCAGAGTAGATGGATTGTGATAAAAAAAACTGTGGTGAACCACCTTCACCCAATGGGCAAGGTTCATCAAACTCAATTGGTTGACTGATGTGTGATCTGACCTTGAGGCCAGAATTCACATTTTTGAAATGCTTCGAGGCATTGCTCCTTCTCCATACACAGCACAAATCTCATGAGCAGCTTCAGCAAGCTTAACATCTTGATTAAATGCAAAAAAGCAAATGGTGCCGAAAATGCTCAGTTTTGTCCACTTCATATTCCATCTTAATGATATGAAAATACACAAAAATCAATAAAATCAAACAATCGAAACACATTATCTTGTAGAGCAAAAAATTCTCTTTCAAATAACATAAAACATTTTCCTATCCTTCTTTTATTCCAATTTCCATATGCTACTCATATCTACACTCAGTCTGCTGAGGAGGCTGTTGTGTCCTAGCATATGTGCTGCTTCTTTTAGTTTTCATATTTTTCAGTGGTGTTCTCTGTCTATTATTTTAACTTCATCCCACAAGGGGTGGTGATCTCCATTTTTCCATACATGATCAGCTATACCCGATTTATCAATATATCTCCATGTGTCACATCTTTGCAATGTTCATTTACCCTTATTTTGAAGGGGCGGCATGTTTTGCCTTTGTATAACCTACCACAGCTGCATGGGATGGAATACATGCAGTCTTTGGTCATATTCTCTTCTATTGGTAGTTTTACTCAAAGGAGATATTTGCAAAGTGTTGTATTACTCTTGAATACTGTCCTGATGTTATATGGGCCACATATCTTTTGTATCTTTTTGAAGAGGCCTTTCACATAAGGAAGACAGACTGTGGACAGTTTACTGGTTTTATCCTCTCTTTCTTCCATAATTGGAGTGGATAGTATGTTTTTGGAGTAATTGTTGCTTAATAGATTGTTATTGAGCTTGATTATTTCTTCATGGTGTGTATCATGATCGCTACTTATATTCTTTGCATGATGTTTTAGGCACTGAGCAATACCTCTCTTTACACTGTATGGATGGTGGGAATTGAAATTTAGGTATCATCCAGTGAAGGTTGACTTGCGGTATACGGCTGTCCTGAATCCATACTTGGTGTTATTAATACGTCCAGGAATGCTAGCTGATTGTCTTTTTCCTTTTCTATTGTGAACTGTATGGGTGGCTTTATTGAGTTCACATGATCTAACAGCACTTGGACATCTTTCTGGTGGGGTTAGAGTATAAAGGTATCATTAACATATCGCAGCCATAGGGTTGGTTTTAGTGGTGTTGATCCTAAAGCCAAATTCTCAAAGTATTCTATGTATATATTGGCTATTATCGGTGATAATGGTGAACCATAGCTAAACCCTCCTCTTGTTGATATATATCAGTGTCCATACTGAAGTAGATAGTTCCTACACAGAAGGTCAACATTTCCATCAAGTTTCTTATTGGTATACTAGTGCGTTCTTTTAGATGGGTGTCTGTCACTAGTTTCTCTTGAATCACCGATAGTGCTTCACCAGTTGAGACTTTGGTGAACAGATTTATCACATCTAGACTTACCATCTGGTTGGATTCAATGGGGCTATCCTTGATCAATTCTGTGAAGTGGATGGAATTCTTCACGAACAATGTTGACTTTCTTGCTAATGGATTAATTATGTCCACAAGGAAGCGGCTCAGTGGATGACATGCTGAACCTCTACAGCTCACTATAAGTCTTAATGAAATACCCTCCTTGTGAATCTTAGGGAGACCGTACATGTGTGGTAGTTTACTGTAGTGTTGAATCAGTTGTCTGTACTTCATTGGTGTAAAGTGATCCTTGTTCTTGATCAAAATCTGTGACAACTTCCTCTCTGTTTTCAGAGTTTGGTCTTTCTTTTCTTTGCTGTAAGACTAATAAGACTTGCCAATTTTTCAGAATAGTCAGACTTGTTCATCACCACTGTAGCATTTCTCTTGTCCGCTGGAAGTATTGTGATGGAATTGTCACTCTGTAGTCTTATGATAGCGAACTTTTCTTCCTTAGTGATGTTTGGTTTGAGAAGTTTCGCTTTTTCTAGTACCTATCTCACTTTCCACCTTAGTTCAACTCCCTGAGCTTTTGGTATCTTTATGGCTATCTCTTCAATAGGGGCTGTTATGTCCAAGTATGGAATGCGCTTGATGGTTGTCGCAAAGTTGAGACCTTTGTTCAGTACTGCTTCTTCAGAGCTTTCTAGATGTCGGCAACTTACAGTAATTACTGTTTTCACAGGTGGGTGTGGGACTTCAGTCTTCATTCTTTGACCTTTGAGTTTCATAAACTACTTAATCTGGTGTGTCTTCACCATTTCAAATTCTTTCATGTACAACTTTTCTAGATCTTGTTGGATTCTCTTTCTATCATCATCTCTGATTATTTTCCTAATTGATGAAGATAATAATAATAACATCGAAAAATACCTTAGGAATGAGAACCGAGGTTCAACATTTCCCAAGACACCTAATGAAGGCTGGAGGGTATATCAACCAAAACGTTGTATTAACAACAAACAAGATGAGGACAAATATCCATCAAATGTAAATAATGTAAATAATGTATCTATTCTGATGTTTGTTGATACACTAAATTTGAAACAAATGCTTCTATAATATAGTAATAGACCATGTTATTTTCTACTATTCTAGTCTAACAATCAGCTATGCTATAACACTCTGCAGTATTATACCAGATAATGACATACTCACTCACAATGATATATCCAAATACAACATAATTCTAAAATTTAAAATAGAATTGGTAAACATTGATAGACATGAACATAATAATAAATTCTTACTTCAAGTGAAACAATGTCTTCTGGGTCACACTCTGCTTTCATCTTACACCAATCGGGGAGAGAGAATTCTCCTCTGCCTTCTCCAAAGTTCGTATCACTCAGAGACTTTGCAGAAGATTTTGATAATGAAATGTCCATTTTAGGTGTAAACATGTTTAAAGGCTCATCTCCTGGAACCAGAGCTGTTGATAGTGTCTTTGTAATGGTTTTCATAGAATCTCGAATTTTTTTAGTCTCTTTCGCTGCCTAAGGAGTAAATATTTAATTTGCTTTATAATTTAAATGGATCAGAAATCAAACTTTTGATATGCAAAATTGTGCAACTGAGAAATTTTGGAAAATATATTTCAAGACATTAAAATAATACAATGCTTAGATGAGAAATATAGCTAACTAAACAGCAAATTCCACTACCAACAGATTGTGTCATAAAACCATGCTGTACTGTATCTGTCACACCTTACAAATGGCTCAGTCAGCCTAGTTGTAAATAGCTATCACTGAGTAAAAGCAACTCCCTTTTGTGGCACTCTTAGTTGTAGCACTGTATTTTTGATAAGTGGTTTGTCAGTTTGCAGTGGAGAGTTCACTGTTTACTGTGGATATAGTTTGTAGGGAAATGAATATTAGCTGACAGACCAGAGAAGTGATGCTTTTTATCTAAGTATTGACCTAAAGAACAGTGAGCTGGCAGAATCATTAGCATGTTGGACAAAATGTTTAGTGGTATTTCATCTATCTTTACCTTCTGATTTCAAATTCTATAGGGGTTGACTTCGTCTCTTATTCTTTTGGGGGTCAATAAAATAAGCAGTACTGGGGTTGATAACATTGACAAGACCCATCCCTGCAAAAATTTTATACCTTGAGTTGATAGTAAAAAGGATTATTAGTACTGGACCACCTCCATTGCAAAAGCATTTAATTCTTGCTGTCAAACACTAAGTAACTGTAAATAGGCAGTGGTAAGAAGGGAGAGTGTGCATGTGCACATGTGTGTGTGTATGTGTGTGTGAGTGTATGTGTGTGTGTGTGTGTGTGTGTGTGTGTGTGTGAGAGAGAGAGAGAGAGAGAGAGAGCACTCTATAATTGCCGAGAAAGTTTGTAAGCTTGCAAGTGAAAATCTATAAACTGTCCTTCTATCCAAGGGAAACAAGATATTATCATTGTTGTTTAGTCAAAAGTTGGCATTTCTCAGGCAGACTTTGACCCAGGGCAGTCGAGCCATGATAATTTCACTATTTTTCCAGTATAGTGCACTTTAATCAACCTAATCCATTGTGTCCTTTAAGATAGTAGAATGTAATTTAAAGACTTGGCTGCTATTTTTTTTTAGCAGACTGAGCAACCACATACTATCTCCCTCATTGGTGTGATAAACTATGTGTCTAATTCCTTGATACCTTGAAAATGAGGATAGGCTTGAATATTCACAACTCTTACAGGTAATGATGGTAAATAAAAATGATTGAAGAAGATAGTTAAACATTTTATGTCAAAGTTTGCTTACTTCTTGTGTTTGTAACTCTTTATTAGCTACATATTTCAATTCATCCAATCCTCTTTCTGGATCTTGAGATGAAATTGCTAATAAAAGTATAGAAAATGTGAAAAATTATGGTTTGAAATAGGAAATATAATAATAGGTATAAATGCTTCAATACATTTGATTTCTTTTGCAATTCAAAATAAAGCATAATCAATAAAAGATGGAAAGTGTCATAATTTAACTTGAAATTCTTACAAGACCAATATTCAAATAATAGATCAAGTTGTCCTTGTATATTACTGTTATTTAATCAATCACACAGGGTAAAAAATCAAAGTCTAATTTGGTTGGATTTGAATTCATGATATAAAATGAGTAGTGATCTTGCAGAATCATTAGTACACCGGGCAAAATGCTTAGCGGTATTTCATTCATCCATACCTTCTGAGTTGAAGTTCCACCGAGGCCAACTTTTCCTTTTATCCTTTCGGGGTCAGTAAAATAAATACTAGCCGAGCACTGAAGTTGATGTAATTGACTTCAATACTTCTGAGTAAGAGTATAAAAAACTGAACCCTCTGTTAAGCTATGTTGAGCCAGTATGGTAGAGTAGACTCATCAAACCAGTATGATCTCAAGCTCAAATTTATGGCTTCTCATAGCGATGCCAGCCATATGTTGGTAAATCTCCTCCACAAACGTAAGGCAGTTGAGGGTGAAGACGAGTTCTGCTAGGCGGAGAAGGGTGGTGGTGCTGGGTGTGGGGTTGGGGTGACGGTCAAGGAAATATTAGCAGGCTAAGAGACCATCATACACACACACACACACACACACACACACACACACACACACAAACAAACACACACACACACACACACACACACACACAGGTGTGAGATATGCATCCTTTGCTATGAATTGAACTCAGACTTTTCTTTGAAATGATTTTTCCAACACTTTTATTCACCATATTTCTATCTGGTGATAGGACACATAGGAGTCAAATTAATAACCTAGGAAAACCACAGATACAACTAATATAACTTATCTGAGAAATATGTATACTTACTTTCTTGTTCGCTGTCTAGATCAGTGTCATACACCATAATATCAGCAACAGATTCCATGTCAGAAATAATAGGATTGGTGATGTGAGAATTCACGGACTACATAAACAAAAATTTATTATTATTGTTCCACTAGAGACTTGCAAGTGGTGGAAAAAAATTAGATAAGTAGAATAATCCAGGATCAGTTCCAGCTTATTGCTTTATTACTTGAGAAAGTTAATACCTTTAGGAAAAGCATGCATATCACAAATTTATAATGATAATTGAAGTGGAGAGTGAGTTTAAGATAGAGGCATTCCAACTGAACTGAAATGCAGTTCTGTGTCCATGAATAAAGATATTATGGAAATTAAGATTGTTGGCATCATAGTAAAGGAACAGGTCTACATTGCCAAACAACATCAGTAGGTACCAGATGGACCAGTTAAATTGCTTAGGATCTGATTTGATCTAGATCTCCAGATGGATAGGAACTAAGATAAGGTTACAAGTAGGATAGCTTGGCCAGCTCAGGCAAATATGAGTTGAGAAGAAGCTCTTGACAAAAGGTCAAGAAGAAAATCAGCAAATACTTATGTCACTTCCATAATGCCTGAGCATTGTATTTGGACAGAGTGGAATATCTGCTCTTTCATTTCTTTCAAAAGGGACACATTTCATTACACTGGTTTGAGTCATGACAGTGATGGAAAGATATCAGGATCACTATGAGCATATTGAAGTTAAAGAGTTACACTGATTGAAGTAACCTCTCTATCACAGTACCTGTGTAATCCTATTAGGATGAATCAATGAATATTCCTATAGAAAGTTATTAGATTTGGGTCAGGATCCCCTGGTATAGTGTAATCACTTCCATAAATTGGTGCTCAGTTGTGTCATGCTACTGATATTAGTGCCAACTCACTATTTAATTTTGATCTGATGGTTGGCTTTTCCAGCTGGAGATTGAAAATCGATCTCCAGCCTGATCCTGAAGAAACTGAGTTACCTGGACTAAGTCACAGAGTAAGGTTGATTAAATCTAGTCCTGGTGACTACCGCATGATGCTGTCAGTGCAACAAATCAGCTATACTTTGGTCACTGCTCATCACTATGGTGACTGACATGTGACATTGTCCACCTCAAAACTGAGAATAGCCTCTATGCCATATAAATAGTTAATTGCCAATATACAGGGGTTGGACAAAATAATGGAAACACTTTAAAATTTCAAACAAATTTATTTTAATATAGAATAGGACCGCCTTTGGCAGTAATTACAGCTTGAATTCTACAAGGTATGGACTCGTACAAAGTTTGTATTGTTTCCAAAGGAATTTTTGTCCATTCTTCAGCTAAAACAGTCTCCAGTTCTTGTAGTGATGATGGTGGAGGATATTGACTCATTACTTGTTTTTCTAAAATGCACCATAACTATTCAATAATATTGAGATCTGGGTACTGTGGTGGCCAGATAAGATGTTCAACTTCACTAGAATGTTCCTCGTGCCATTCATTAACAACTTTAGCTGTATGACTTGGGGCATTATCATCCTGAAAGATTGCGTTTCCCTCCAGAATCAGTTCTGCAGCTATAGGATGAACTTGATCCGATAAAATGCTCAAATAGCGTTGACTATTAATTCTGCCATGAAGGGAAACCATTGGGCTGGTGGATTTCCAAGATATAGCCCCACCAGATCATCGCAGATCCTCCTCCATGTTTAACAGCTGGAAGAAGGCAGTCTGAGTCAAATGCTTCTTTTGGCAGTCTCCACACATAAATTCGGCCAGTGGTCAGAAATAAGGTAATGGATGACTCGTCTGAGAAAATAACATTCTTCCACTCCTCTAGGGACCAATTCTGAAAGTTCTTACTCCACTCTAAACACTTTACAACGTTCATTTTTGAAAGTAGTGGTTTTCTGCCATGAAATCCAGCTTTGGGCAGCTTCCGTTGAACAGTTTTTGTAAAAACTGGGTTCTTGAGGTATTCATTAAGCTCTGCAATAATTTTGGGAGCTGTACATTTGTGATCCTTTCTAACAATTCTCGTAAGAGTCCGACGGTCCCTATCTGTAAGTTTTGGTTTTCTTCCAGAGTTTTCTTTTGACAAGGAGGTTTTTCCCTCTTTCTCAAAGGCTATCATTACTTTCGAGACAGTACTTCTTGTTACACCAAATATTTTGGCTGTTTTCATTATGCTAGCGCCTGCCATATGAACACCAACAATTTGATCTCTTTGCAAGGCTTATAGATCTGTCATTTTAATGAATTTTAAATACCTTTTTCTGATGATATCTGAAAAGAAACAGCAATTTTAGCAAAACATATTAAGCAACACTCATAATAAATCAAAAAACATAAAAATAAACAAGCTTTTGACAGTTTTATAGATACTTCAAAATTATGATGCCATGATGCTAGCTGTTTCCATTATTTTGTCCAACCCCTGTAGTTTCCTGAGGAATTATTCATGTAATGACACAGATTTATCATGCAATAGAGTCCTTATGTTTCTGTCTGAATAAGAATCAAACACGTAGCACATAAGATCACTCATGATTTAAGAGTATCATCATGAATTGAATTCATTTAAATGCACATCTATATTTTTAAATTATGTATTACTAGGTAAAGGCATGGCTGTGTGATTAAGACATTTGCTTCCTAACCATGAAGCCTTAGGTTCAGCCCCACTGCATGGCATCCTGACTAAATTCTTACCAATGGATTTGGTACATGGAAAGTCAAAGAAGCCCATTAAGTATGTGTAAATATGTGTGTTATATATTTACATACATACATACATACATACACACATACACACATACACACACACATACATACATACATACATACATACATACATACATACATACATACAAACATACATATGTAACCCTTAAAATTATTTGTAGGTTAAAATAATTTTGTTTCCAAACTATTTTCATTGAGTTCTTTTTTTTTTTCTTTTTATGATTACAGATATGACTAAAGAATTCAATTTCAAATGTAATCACCTCAAGAGCCTGTCCGATAGTGGCCATTAAGGATTCTCCTGCAACAGCTAATTCTTCTTTTGGAGTATCTTTGCCAAGTCTTTTGAAAGTTTCAGACATCTTTCCAATATTCGTTATAACGGCTTTCTGGAATGATAAAAATTGAATCAATAAGATATACAATCAATATCATTGGAGGATAAAATTAATTCAATTAACAATACTTGCCAGATGATATTTTCCACATGAAACTAAATGCCTAATACTCATTGACCAGCTGTACAGAGGACCTCATACTCAAAATCTTGTCATAATCTGAGAAGACCTAGTTATAATCATGGCCAAGATTCTTGGAGTAGGCTGACCTGGTGATTATATTCTAAGATTCAATAGTGGTTTCACATAATCTTCCTCAAGTTCATTGGTGAACATAAATGCAGTCTTCCTTGTACTGTAAACTGTGTGGTACCTATTTATAAACTGGCACTCCATTGGTTACAACAATGAGAGTTCCAGTTGATCCAATCAACGGAACAGCCTGCTTGTGAAATTAATATGCAAGTGGTTGAGCACTCCACAGACATGTACTCTTAATGTAGTTTTCCAGGTGATTCAGTATGACACAGAATGTGACAAGGCTATCCCTTTGAAATACAGGTACTACTCATTTTTGCCAGCTGAGTGAACTGGAGCAACATGAAATAAAGTGTTTTACTGAAGGACACAATGCACTGCAGGGAATCGAACTCATGACCTTATGATCGTGAACCAACCTCTAAGCCATATGCTTTTGGTACTTGTTTATGGATAAGTGTAATTAAGACTTCTGACTTTAGAAACGAAGCAAAACCAAGTACTTCATGAGAACATACAGCTCTTTGCCTGGTGGACTAACATCATATTGGTTTTGGCCAAGCTGTGATTCTGCTGCTTTTCATGCTTGTCAATGGTTCTAAGTAGAATAAAGCTATAAGATTAATGGAAAAACAGAAGAGAATTGAAATGTAAAATTGAAGTTGAAAATAAAAATTGGCTCAAATAACAGAACATGATAAAGAATTCTATTTCTAGAGTATGGTGAAAGGATTAAACAACAGAAATTTTAGATCCATTTAGCATAAATGAATCGTTCATGGCATTGAAGACATCAAATGTTTGAGATGTGAATAAATAATTTCTTTGTAACTTTAATTGATCCAAGCACTCTTACCTGAGCCTCTCTCCCACATTCTTCTGTGTATTTACATACAGCTGACAAAGTACTTGATGTCAATTGTATACCGGACATAGTTGAAACTGTAATAGTGTTTAGTGCCTCTGCCATTTTTGCTCGTCCCTGTAAAAGCAAAAATGAAGAATACATTAAAAAAAAAGTTTGCAAGGACATGTGACTTCTGCAAGTAGAATCTGAGAGAAGTCTGTAATATAATACATATGCCACATACTTGAATTCTGGAATTTTTAAAATGTTTAATCTGTGCATATAATTCACCTGATGAAAATGGTTTTTTAACATGATGTAATAACTCTATTTATCAATAAAATCATGTCCAGAACAGCTGTAGTGAGTGAGCCACTATCTATCTGTTGTTATTTGTTTCTTATGTACATATATATATATATATATATATATATATATATATATATATAAATTTATGTGAGGAGGGATTAGACTTCTTTTGGTATTTTGTCCTGTACTTGTCTCTCATGCTTTTACATATTTTTCACCCTTTCGTGATGTCCTGTTCTCATTGTATATTTTTTGGTATTTTATCTCTTGTGTGTTTATGTTATGTACTTTTCACTCATAGGTGATATCCTGTACTTGATGTATTTTATATTTATTTATCTATAATCGAACGCCAAGCCGCCTTGTCCATAATAACTTTTTAATTTTATTCATAATTTCTGACTCTACTCTCTGTTCCCTTTCTTTCTTTCTTTCTTTCTTTCTTACTATCACTCTATAATCCTCTTAATTTTCCATTTCTACCCCTCCTTCTTTGCTGTCCCATCTATCTTTCTTCCACTAATTATTATCATTCATTCCTTCTCCCTTTTCCGCACTCCTTTTGTTTCTTTCCCTCATCCTCTCTCTTGTCCCCTTCTCCCCTGCCTGTTTTCTCCCATGTGACTATAGGCCATTTTTCTCACCCCTGTCTTTTCTGGATGCAACGTCCACATAGATAGACATCATTTTTCTTGCCTTCTGATATTTTTTCTCTCTTTTTTTCTCTTCTACTATTATCTCTTCCTTTATTTATTCTATATCCTTTCAAAATTTCTCCTAGGCATTATCCATTACAACACACCTTGGCCTAACGGCCCTTAATATTCGTCTTCATTGATTGTTTATTCTGTACGTCCACTCTGTTGTTGTTTGTTTGTTCAAAGCTGTAACTCTCCACAAATTTTGTAGTTTTAAAATTTCTGGATGCTGTTGTTTTATGAAGGTTTCCTATCTTGTCATTGAAAGCTTGAAATAGGGAGTAATTAACAGTGAACAACAGAGGAGGGGTCAGACTTCTTTTGGTATTTTGTCCCGTACTTGTCTCTCATTATGTGTTTACATATTTTTCACCTGTTGGTGATGTCCTGTTCTCATTGTATATGTTTTGGTACTGTATATATATATATATATATATATATATATATATATATAATATGATCTGTAGGGTAGAAACATCATAGAAAGGAGCATATTCACCATCTCCTTCAATTACTGCTTCACATTTGCTTGGCAGACGGTCAGACCATCATTTAAAGATATTTTTGTTAAATATTGTTATTGTTTTTGTTGAATAAAATTTGTTGAAAAATGTCGCAATAATTATGCACCAACTCAATGTCAACACTAGTTTAAACACCTACAATGAGAATAATATTAATGGAGATGTAGGAATTAGAATGTATATGTATATGTTTATATATTGGGAAGGGTAGAATATGAGATTCTAACTGTCTTACAGGAAAATATTCTGTTATATCTATGGGAAGCAGGGAAGTTCTTTTCCAAAATTGTCATAAAATTATTTCCTTATACAAATGTAAATATATGTCTTGTTTATATATTTTTCAGTGAATGATCTTATTTGAGTTTCAGTTCTGTTTAAAACCATCCACAGTGTCTATGTACATCTTTCTCTAGCCACAATGAAATATGAATAGTAGCTTTATAAGCTCACTAGATATGGTAGTATTTGTAAAGTGGAAGTTCCAATATTCATAATTTTTTTGTGCTTATGCTAGTAGCTAATTTGATGAAGTATTAGTATGAGTATATATTTTGTTGCTGAATTGTGGTATAGCTTGTTGAATTGTTTAAAGAGCACATTCTATCCATGACAAAATCCTTATCAGTTATAAAACATAACATCTCATTTTATGCATCCATATGGACTTGCCTTGAACATATATGCCATAAGTGCAAGACAGCAGAGTCAAAGCCTATTCCATAAAAAATAACGCTCATAGAAGGGTTTCAAATAATGCAGTAAGTTAGTGAGACACATATTAATTATACAGTGCTTTGTATAGCAAGATAGAAGGGTGGGTGGGGCCATCCAATTTTTAAGCAGCATTCTTTGAATGGTTGGAAAAAAACTCACAGGAAGGAGATATAACACACATCAATTATATAATGCATATATTGCCAAAGGTCTTAGTCACTTGTAACTGCTTCCATGAGACCCCCACCACCGTTCGAATGCTGGACTTCACAGAGACAGTGACAAATGACCGAGACCTTTGGTGATATATCATGCTTGAGAAGACATGTCAAACCAAGTGAGTTCATAGTCATGGCCGATGCCAGTGTTGCATAACTGGCACCCATGATGGTGGCACATGAAAAGTACCCACTACACTCTTGGAGTGTTTGGCATTAGGAAAGGCATCCATTCATAGAAACCATGCCACATCAATTCGAACCTGGTGCAGCTCCTCAGCTTACCAGTTTTCAGTTAAACCATCCAATCCATGCCAACATGGAAAGCAGGAGTTAAATGATGATGATGATGATGAGGATGATGATGATGATGATGATGATGATGATGATGATGATGATGATGATGATGATGATGATGATGATGATTATGGTGATGATGATGAGGATAAGGATGATGATGAGGATGATGATGATGTGTAACTAAAACAAGAAAGATGTATTGCCCATGATACCTATTTAGAACAAGGGTGGCTTTGCTGTGCATTTTGAAAGTTAAGAAAATTAATAGTAGATTAACTAAAAAGTGCAGCAATGACTGTGGAAGAATTGACCAATTTCACTTTGGCTGCTTACCAATAACTTTCATTATGGGAGACAACCAAGACAATAAGACAAAATTTTCCAGAATAAGGATGTAAATAAAGTAGACATACTTTGGCTCGAAGGGATCGGTCTTGTTCTATTTTACTGTCAAACTTGTTGGCTTGTAGTTCTTGCAATTCAGCATCAGATAACTATAATCAAAAGTAAAGATACTGTATAAGGCAAACATTCAAGAAGGATTCAAGTAAATGAAAGAATATTCTGATAGGGAAAAAGTAAATTAGAAAAGAGTAAAAGTCAAGCAGAAACTAGAAAGAAAATTTGTTTAGAATAGCCTACATTGGAATCAAAATAGCCAATTACTGTCATCTGTGGACATCCAATACTAAACAAGAAATTATAAAATGGATCCTGCAGAGATTGACTATCAGTAAAACAAACTGTATGCAGATTTGATTATCTGGAAGTTTATATAGCACTATAAACTCATTACAGTACTAAGTAAGCTTTCAGAATCAAATTAATAGTTTGTTAGCAATGTAAATGGAGAACTATTGGGTTTTGAAGCTTCTTTTATCTTTTACCTTTTACTTGTTTCAGTCATTAGATTGCGACCATACTGGGGCACCACCTTGAAGAATTTTTTGTTGAATGAATCAATCCCAGTATTTATTTTTTCAAAGTACTGGTATTTATTCTATTGATCTCTTTTGTTAAACTACTAAGTTATAAGGATGTAAATACACCAACACCAGTTGTCAATGGGTTAAGGACACAAACACAGACACAGACACACACACAGACACACACACACACACACACACACACACACACACACACACACACACACACACACATATACACATACATATATATGACAGGCTTCTTCCAGTTTCCATCAACCAAATCCATTCACAAGGCTTTGGTCGATCCAAGACTATAGTGGAAAACACTTACCCAAGGTGCCCACAGTGGGACTGAACCAGAAAGCATGTAGTTGGGAAGCAAACTTCTTACAACACAGCCATGCCTGCCGTAGAAAGGATTTGCATATCTTCCAATGCCTTTACCTACTAAACTCTCTCTTTTACCTTCATTATTTTTACTCTTTTACTAGTTTCAATCACTGGACAACAGCTATACCATGGCACTATCTCTAGATATTTTTTCATTATATAAGTTCATTATATTGATCCTAATACTTATTTCAATCTTGTACTTAATTTATTATGATTACTCATATGAAATTTTAAAAACTTTGTGTTAAATAAAAAAAGAAAAAAAAAATTAAATTTTACAAGTTTCTTTCCTTACAATTCCTTAATTTCAATTTTAAATTTCTAATCCTGCTTCTTAATTATGACAAAATGGTTATCTCTCTTGCAACAGCTATAATCAGCAATGAATTCAGGAAAATCCATTTTAAACTGTTGATGATGGTAAAGACATACATATTTATAAAAAGATGTCTTTTCCACATTGCACATCTGAAGGATTATGACTAAAAAATAACAGCTTGAAACAAATGTAACTAAAACTATAATTATTGCCTACTATAAAACATTTTCATTAGGTAGAATGCCCTGAAAACAGTTATGAGGTAGTATCAAAAGAGTTCCTGGACTAGTTCTGTAGCATGCCAACAGATACTAACACACAGTGAGAACTAGCAGTGACCTTCATGAGGCAGTGTGCCAAGTGACATTGCTCTGTTCACATTGCAAGTTGTGAAATTTGTGTTTTTGTGATCATGTGTATGTTATAGTTTGTAATTTTGTCATGTTAGCACTCCGTCGCTTACGACGTCGAGAGTTCCAGTTGATCCGATCAACAGAACAGCCTGCTCGTGAAATTAACGTGCAAGTGGCTGAGCACTCCACAGACATGTGTACCCTTAACGTAGTTCTCGGGGATATTCAGCATGACACAGTGTGACAAGGCCGACCCTTTGAATTACAGGCACAACAAAAACAGGAAGTAAGAGTGAGGGAAAGTTGTGGTGGAAGAGTACAGCAGGGTTCCCCCACCATCCCCTGCCGGAGCCTCATGGAGCTTTAGGTGTTTTCGCTCAATAAACACTCACAACACCCAGTCTGGGAATCGAAACCGTGATCTTATGACCACGAGTCCGCTGCCCTAACCACTGGGACATTGCGCCTCCACAAGTTTGTCATAGTCAGGAAAAAAGAACCAATATGAAATTTTGTGTTAAACTTGGGAATTCTGCTACAGAGATATTGAGCATGCTTTGGCAAGCTTACGGAGACAAGGCAATTGGTCATAATCAATGTTTTGAGTGGCACAGGTGCTTCAAAAGAGGAAGAATGCCCCTGGAAGATGGTGAGTGATCTGAAAGACTTGCCATGGGCATCACCCCAAAAATGTAGTATTGTGCACTGAGAATTCGTCTCCCAGGGTCAGACAATCAATGGACTATTCTACTGTGACATTTTGGAGTGGTTGAGGGAGGACATTTGATGAAAACAACTGGATCTGGGGAGTGCAAAGAATTGGATTCTTCATCACGAAAATGCAGCCTGTCACTGAGCTCTCCTCACTCAAGAGGTTCTCATCAAAGACAACATGGTATTACTTCTGCACTTACCCTATTCACCAGATATAGGTACTGTGGACTTCCATCTCTTCTTTAAGAAGAAAAGGCAGCTCAAAGGTCACCATTTTAGCACCGTTGTCAAGATCCAGAGTGAATTGCAGAACGTCCTTGACTTGATTACGGAAAATGACATTCCAAAAGTGGCAGTAATGCTGGGATCAGTGTATTACTGTGCAAGATGACTATTTTAAAGGAGATGATGTTAAAACTTAGGTAAAGAAATAATTTTTTTATTAAACATAACTAGTCTGGAACCTTTTGATATCACCTCATATTATTCTAAATGTAAACACTAAAAACTTTCCCTCTTTCATATTGATTCCTAAACTACTAATATTCTAGGAAGAAAAGACAAAAAAAAAAAGGAAATAAAAAAACACTCCATGAATTTTCCCCAGACTGTAACTATTTCCATCTTTAATAAAATTACACACTTCATAAAATGTGGAATTAAAAAAGTCACTGGTTATATCATGCTGTTGATTTTCTAAAAGAACGAAATAGCACTATACATGATTACCAATAACTAGAAAAAATTTTTGATCTTGCATTAGCTAAAAAAAGGTAAATTCCATGCATCATTTTCCATTTAATTTCTTGATTCTAGTTTCAAATTTCTAATCCTGTTTTGATATTATGAAGAAATGAATATCTTCCTTGTGATAGCTGCAATTGTTTTATCATGTTTTATCATGATCATAAAAACTAGTACAAACACATATTTAATTATTTTCTGATGAACTTACCACTTCTGTTTCCACTGGAACTCTATGGTCATAATCTCGACCATATCCTGTAGATGGTCTTTCACTGTTATTGGCATATGTTTCTATAGAAGTTGTAAAATAGTTTCAGAAAGCTATAACAATACATTGCATTTATGAAAAACATACACTTTAGTTTTACATGAACAAATATGCATGTATATCAATCTTCATACCAGTATGCATGCACACATTTATGGTTATTTAATAGTATGCAAATATGTGTCATTATATCCATATGTGTATAAATGAATAAATGTGTATGTTAATGCACATGCACACACACACACACACACACACATGCACATAATTGTATGTATCCACAAGTATATACAGCTTGGTAACATGTAATATGCTTTTGCTAATTGTTTTAGATTCCTATATAGATACAACCAGATAATATGTGTGTGTGTGTGCGTGCGTGTGTGTGTGTGTGTGTGTATTTTCACATACACACATATGTGGTAACAAGGCAGATATAAACCTGAAAAGGTGCATCTTAATTCATCAAATTTAGAACACTCAATTAACTAACTAGAAATCAGTTAATGCTATGATCGCTGTCTAAGTGAAATAAATAGACTGAATGAATCTTAAACATGCATGTATGTGTACATGTATGTATGTATGTATGTATGTATGTATGTATATACAGGGTGTTCAGGTTAAATTTGATGATTTATTATGTCTCTTTTGTTTTTTTAGGAAAATCTTGATATATTGCTGAATAGTCAGAGGAATTGGGGAGCATAATGATTAAAGTTGTAGTTGAAAAAACGTTAGCTGACCTGTATGACTGGAAATCATTTAAATGTTGGAAAAGAGTGGCCTGTATCATAATTATTTGCATCGGGTAACAAAACACCGACATGGTGATTGCTGTTGAATGCTCTGTGAAGATTGTAAAGGCTGTAAGATGTTACATGGATATCATAAAAACCAAGTTCCCCCAAACAGTGATGGTCTCAAGAGAGGGTGACATCATGCCACTCCTCCTCTTTGAACAGGGTCTTAGGCTCAATTCAGATGACTATGTAAAACTGCTGGAGATTGGTGAAATCCTGGCTGAAGAAAATTGCTGCAGGAAGACCATATGTGTTACAGCAGGGTTCAGTTCCTTGCCATGCCTCTTGAAAGAGTCAACAGTGGTTGTCATAGTACTTCTATGACTTCATCAGATTTAGTTTCTAGCCTCCTAATTCCTGTGATTATAATTCTATGGATTACAATATGTGGAGCATGGTTTAGAAAGAAACCAACAACTCTGCCTACAACACTATGGCTGAGCTAGCAACCAAGATCAAGGAAGTGTTTGAAGATCTTCCCAAGGACACAGTGAGGAATGCATGTGCCAGGTTTTGGAGCCATCTTGAGGCCATGGTGGAAGCTGAGGTCAGATACTTTCAGTCAACTGTTATCTCCCAGTCATAATTTAGTTGATAATCTTTGCTTTTTAAAAATACCTTTATTTTTGGATGGGATATTGTGTTTTCTTTAACCCAAACACCCTGTATGTATATCTGTATTTGCTGTTTTCCTGATTGGAATTTTGAAGTTTATTTGGACTGGTTACCAGTTCATTGAGAAGGATGTAAACAAAGGCAACTTGTTTTGTTAGTCATCCTGTGTGGAAGCATTCATCCTTTAAACTTCAGGAATGTCTCACAGATCTTTATTGTTCCAGATAGCAGTGTCATCTGTAGTATATGGATCAAAGAGCTATATCTTTTCTCCATGAATCCATGTTCTCCTATATTTTGAGCTAAATGGATTAGTGCAAATGCTTCAGCCCTAATGATTATTTTTTTATCTTTTATTTGTTATACTCATTGGACTCTGGCCATGCTGGGACACCATCTTGAATGATTTAGTCAAACACATCAATCCCTGTACTTATTTCTTAAGAATGATATTTATTCTATTGGTCTCTTTTGCCAAACCACTAAGTTATAGGAATGTAAACAAATAAACAAACCAATGCCAGTTGTTAAGCAATAGCATAGGGTAAGAAACAAACTCACACATACAAATATATATACATATACATACATACATACATACATACATACATACATACATACATCATGGTGCGTGGCTTAGTGGTTAGGATATTCAACTCATGATTATAAGGTCATGAGTTCAATTTTCAGCAACACCTTCTGTCTTTGAGCAAGACACTTTATTTCACATTGTTCCAGTTCACTCAGCTGGCAAAACTGAGTAGTTCCTGTATTTCAAAGGGCCAGCCTTGTCACATTCTGTATCATGCTGAATCTCCCTGAGAACTACTTTAAGGATACATGTGTCAGTGGAGTGGTCAGCCACTTGCATGTTAATTTCATGAGCAAGCTGTTTCATTGCTCAGAATAACTAGAAACCTCATCATCATAACCAATGGAGTGCCAGAATATATATATATATATATATATATATATATATACAATGGTCTTCTTTCAGTTTCCATCTACCAAATCTATTCACAAGACTTTGGTCAGCCTGAGGCTATAATAAAAGACATTTGCCCTAGGTGTCATGCAGTGGGACTAAATCCAGAACCATCTGAGTGGTCTCAGATAATATAAGAAAACAATGGATTTCAATAAGCAGAGAAATAAATATGAATCATGTGAGTGTATTCATGTTTATGCATACTGATACACATAAATACATATACAGTAACAAAGAAACCAACAAATAACGAAACATACGTTTGTACGTGATGATGATGGCCGTCCACTCGTGACTGAGGAAGACCATTGCCGACCTTCAGGAACATTGTGCACTCTAGGACTAACTTATATTTTGCATTTGTGGCTCCGTTGGTGGCTAATGAGCCCTGCTCTTGATAAGCATACACGACTGCAAACATTGCAGATTAAGCTTTCCCCATTCACATACATACATTCACATACATACATACATACATACATACATACATACATACATGCATGCATACATACATACATACATACATACATACATACATACATACATACATACATACTTTATTGGGGCACTGGGATATGTAACACACTGCCTAAATACCAATCTTGATAAATTAAGCTTTTCAAAACCAGAAAGGAGAAAGCTGATTTGCAGACTACAGATCCAAGCCATCACTGGAACTTTAAAAATCTGTAAAACTTTCCAGAAGTTTATCATTTAAGTATATATGAGCATGTCTAAAATGCAACTATATGCATGAGAATACTTACTTAAAATGAAACATACATATCTGCACATATATGCATACATACAAAAATACTTTGTTGATGTTGAAATTCCAATGTATGAGCCTTAGGTCTTGGTTAGAAACTGGCTCTTTCTTTGTTGGCAAGAAATCTTGAAATAAAACTGAATAATGACATACATACATACACATACACATACACACACTACACACATACACACACACATACATACATACATACATACATACATACATACATACATACATACATACATACATACATACATGGAAATAATTACAATTACAAGCCATTAATAAAGCTGTAAAAATATATAAAACAAGGCAGAAGTTTAATCTGAAGTATGTACACATATATGTATATACAGTCAAAACTGACAGACTCAAACATGCATAGACATGTAAGCATACACATATATACACAGAGTCACAATCATAAGCCCACACACATGTATACACATACGTTAGTATATACATATATGTATGCATAAAAAATAGATAAACAGAACATCTGCAAAGACATGTTTAAATCAATTCATTTCTCTTTATGGTAAAGGGTAGCTAAACTTAGCGTGTTGCTGTTTACGGTACATGCACAATTTCATGCAAGAAAACAAGACATTCTTACATGCAAGTTCATGCAGTGCAAACATCAGTTTAAACTCAATAATACAATGTACAATGTAATATATATTAATATACGATTTAAAGTAATCAATGTCAACTGAAGCAAACGTTTCTTAGGTAATGTCTGTTCAAACTTCAACTACCACTACTGTCACTCATTACAATAGCATACATAAACACACACACATATACACAAACACATACATATGCATGCACACAAATATATATATTTATATGTGTTCCATCTTTCTATCTATACCTCTGTCCTGGCCTCTACTTCACTGCTATACCCTTCTGTCCCTTCCTCCTTGTTCCACTTCCTCCCTCCACCATCCTCTCTATCTATTTATCTATCTGTCTTCCTCTATCTTCCTATCTACCCTTCTGTCCTGGCCTCTACTTCACTGCTTCTGTCCCTTCCTCCTTGTTCCATTTCCTCCCTCCACCATCCTCTCTGCTCTCCTGTGACCCGTGGTCAACTTTCTTTTCACTCCAGCCGCTGTGAAGGCAAGACGAACTACTAGCGTTCTACCTCAGATTTGCGTTTGGCCGTACGGCTTTTGAATGTTGTTTTCACTGTCCATTTTTTCCTGTCTTGGTTTGTGTATGCCACCTTGGAATCCTCTGTGTAGTTGGTTGATCCACTACTCAGGAAGAGACTATTCTAGAGTACGTCCTGTCTGGTCTTCGAAACGTCTAGATAGAATAGAGACAGCTGATGAAGGGATATTCCAAGGGGCTTTCCGTTTTCCTATGTGTTCGTTCCGTTGTCTGTAGTTTATTGTTCTAACGTCCTGTACCCTGATATGCATGTATATACACATGTAGATGTAAGTATGTACATATATGTGTGTATACATGTATATATATTCTTTGTATTATATATATATATATATATATATATACATGTGCATATGCTCATTATATACACATATATACTTGAGGAAGTCAATAATTATACACACTTTCACCATAACATGTCTTTATTATTGTCACACTTCCTTCTGTGCATGCAGGTTTATACCTGGTACTATTGTGGTCATGTGATCAAAGTTTGAGCCCAATCATGCCAGTTTTCTTTCTGGCTTTACAATGTAAGCATGGCTGCTCCACTTCCAATGCACACCAAAGAACAAGGAGCAGTGATCCGATTTCTCTGGTAAAGGGGTGTACATTCAACAGTGCAAGATACAGTGCTTTGCTGGCCAACAAACTGAAGCCAGCAATTCACACCAAACATCAAAACCTATTGTCAAAGAAAGTTTTGTTGTTGAATGACAATGCATGCTCACACATGGCCACCCAGACCATTGAAACCATTAACCAATTGGGTTTTGAGATGCTGGAACAACTTGCCTACAGCCCAGATCTCACCCCTTCCAACTATCATATCTTTGGACAGCTCAAAGATGGCTTGTAAGGTCATCAATTTCCCACGGATGAAGATCTGAAGGAAGTAGTGCATAAATATGTTTGGTGTGAATTGCTGAGAAATTGGATCACTGCTCTTTTTTTTCTTTGAGGTACATTACTAGTGGAGTGGCCATGCTTACACTGTAAAGCCAGAAAGAAAAATGGGAAGAGGGATGAGAAATATCTTACCATACTCTCTTTTTCTCTTTTACTCTCTTTTACCTGTCTCAGTCATTTGACTGCGGCCATGCTGGAGCACCGCCTTTAGTCGAGCAAATCGACCCCAGGACTTATTCTTTGTAAGCCTAGTACTTATTCTATCGGTCTCTTTTGCCAAACCAATAAGTTACGGGTGTGTAAACACACCAGCATTGGTTGTCAAACGATGTTGGGGGGACAAACACAGACACACAAACATATACACACACATACACATATATATATACATATATACGACCGGGCTTCTTTCAGTTTCCGTCTACCAAATCCACTCACAAGGCTTTGGTCAGCCCAAGGCTATAGTAGAAGACACTTGCCCAAGGTGTCATGCAGTGGGACTGAGCCCAGAACCATGTGGTTGGTAAGCAAGCTACTTACCACACATCCACTCTTGTGCCTAACATGGTTACAAAGTTATTAAATCAACCACATTATTTGATTGGTAATTACTTTACCGACCTTAGAAGAATGAACTAAGTGAACTCTGGTAGGATTTGAACACACAATGTATAGCAACATTGAAATATTGTATGATATTTGACTTGCAGCTCTAACAACTTTACCAATCCATCACTCTCTAGAAAAATAAGCATTTGAAATTTATTTCACTTTGGACATTCATTAAGAACATTTTGCTATGCATATTTTTTATTCTGGATACTCAGTTATTTTACAATAACCACTACTCTAGCATGCAACAAGTTCATGCAATCACTACAAGAAAAAGAAAGGGGAAACTTCTTCATACATTCATTAATTTATCATGCAACATGCTATTATTGTCCTCAAGGGCATCTTACTCACCTGTAAAATCTTCAAATTGTCTTCTGTAGTTCTCATTTTATCATTATTTTAAATTTCATGTTATATAATGTGTGTGTGTGTGTGTATGTGTGTGAGTGTGCACATGTGTATATGTGTGTGTACATGTGTGTGTGTTTAATACACACACACATACATATATATATATATATATATATATATATATATATATATATATATATATATATATATATATATATATATATATATATATATATATATATCTTTACACACACACACATGTATACAATGATTAATTGTTTTCTTCTAGAAAATCTGAAAATCTAATAAGCATATTACTGTGTCATGTTATTTATGTTGTCATTATTTAGCCCTAGGATAGCCCTGATTGAGTAAGCATATGATCAGAGAAGTTCTAGACATAATCATCATATTTTTTATAGCAACAACTATCTAGAACTATACTGAATCAGACTTCTTAAAGATGGTCGCCCCAACCATTTGGATATTGCTATGTATATTGACAAATACCATATATGCTGGCATATAAGACACTTTTTTTAATTCTAATATTCTAATAAAAAAAGATTGCCTAGCATCTAATGTGAGTGTATTACAGAATGTAATTTCACCATACACTCATACTGAGTGTATGAGTGTATGGCGAAACATATTAAATTTGTTTTTTTCCATAAAATATACTTTTGAATTAGGGGTATGTCTTATGTCAGAATGTGTCTTATATGCTGGTAAATACGGTATATTTTAACACATAAAAAGATACAATATTTTGATGATTATTTAAATGTCTGTTGTTTGAGTAAGATTCTTAGCCTAGGGCATTGTTTTGTTTCTTTGGACAAAATACCTTATTGTCTTTCAATGCAGCTAACTCTGTACTGAAAGCACAGAGCCATTGGAAATGTAAGTTAGTTTGCTCAAACTACAGAGCAATCTAAGATATATATTCATCTATATTTAAGCATCATTATCATCATATAATATCCATGTCCCATGCTGGCAAAGATTGGATGTTTTAACAGAATCCAATGGGCCCAAGGACTGCATCATGCTCTAATGCCTGCTTTGGCATTGTTCCTACAGCTAGATGCCCATCCTGGCACCAATCATTTTACAATACATACTGGATGCTTTTTCATGGCATCAATGCTAGTGGAGGTTGCCATACAATTTGTATGATTAAGACCCTTCTCAACTGAATGGGGCAACAGGAGAGAGGAGGGAGAAGAGGAATAAAGTGCTTGCTTAGCCACACTTGCGAGTAAGTGTGACTTTGTAGCTTGTACTAATCTTTTGCTGACTGTTTCAAGGGTTTATATAGTCACAAGCAAATATAGACACACTTTTAGACTTCCCACACTTGACTCAGCAGAACATAGAGGATGGTACAGCTGAAGGCAGAGAGGGCTGTGTCATCACTTGGCAGATATTCAGTGTCAGATGGGAACCACATGAAATACTATACTTTGGCCATGTACATGATGCATTGTATGGTCTAGGAATCAAACTTATGACCTTATGATTGTGAACCAGACATCTTAACCACTAAGCTACGTGCCTTCAAAAGAATAATGTAAAGAGAACTTAATGTATCTGGTAAAATATAATCTTCAATAATTTTCTACATTGTTATAACACCTCACTGGTATGAAACTTCAAGTAATGGAAAAGTAATCAACAACAATAGTTGTGTGTATGTATGAGAGGGAGAGTATAAATATGTAGAAGCATGTATGCAGAGAGAGAGAGAGAGAGAGAGAGAGAGAGAGAGAGAAAGAGAGAGAGAGAGAGAGAGAGAGAGAGAGAGAGAGAGAGAGAGAGAAAGAGAGAGAGAGAGAGAGAGAGAGAGAATTGATAGAAGTTGTATTGAGAAAAACTTGGTTACCAGCCTGGACTACTATTGAATCAAAATGGATTCTTTCTCCACATTTAACTTTCTTGAAGGTGTTTTTATCTACAATAAAACTTGGTTTCATATATGATTAGTTGTAAAATGAAACATACAGGAAGGGATCAATTTTTTAAATCGACTAAAAGCCAAGCAGAAACATGCAAAGCACCTTTGTCAACTTTCTTACTAGCGCTGTTCAATGCTGATGCCAATGTGGTGAAGAGTGTGTTGGTTTCCTGCATGTCACCATTTGCTGCCACCTGATCCAAATCTGCCATTGATCCATTATTCAATTCATCTAGAAGACCTTGTAGATTTTCTTCAGACATTGGTAGAACCTAAAATTATATATATATGTACATGTATTATATATCACTGGTTGAAGAATCTCATACATAAGGATTTTGTGCACTCGGACAATTCACTTACACCCTTCTCCTCTTCTTCATCATCATTTTAATGTCTACTTTTCCATGCTTGTGTGTGTGTGTGTGTGTGTGTGTGTGTGTGAGAGAGAGAGAGAGAGAGAGAGAGAGAGAGAGAGTATAATTGGTGCAAATATGTTTGTGTGGTAAAAAAGTCTGCTTTCCAACAATGTTCTTTGGTTCAGTCCTATTGCATGGCACTTTGGGTAAGTGGATTCCACTATAGCCCAAGGGGTGACCAGTACCTTATGAGTGAATTTGGTAGAGAGAAATTGTGTGGAAGCCTGTCATATATATGTGTATATATATATATATATATATGTGCATGTGTTTTTCTTTGTGTGAGTATTTGTTCCCCACCCTCATCCCTTCTCCTTGCTTGACAACTGGTGTTGGTTTGCTTATGTCCCTGTAACTTAGCAGTTTGGCAAAACAGATGGAGAGACTGATTGAATAAGTACCAGACTTAAAAAATAAGTACTGGGGCTGATTTGTTCAACTACAAACCCTTCAAGATGATGCCTTAGTTTAGTAACCAAAACAAGTAAATGATAAAAAGTATTAGAGACAACATTGTTCAATGTAACCTTCTTCATAAGGAAACATAGTAAGCTATACAACCACATAAGGCCCATGTTATGTAGAAAATTAAGTACCACTAAATTTACCTGTTTGTAACTTCTATTAATAGATGCTTAGAGAAGGCAGCAAGCTGGCAGAATTGTTAGCACACCAGGCAAAACGTTTAGTGGCATTTCATCTGTCTTTATGTTCTTAGTTCTAATTCTGCCAAGATTGACTTTGCCTTTCATCCTTCCAGGGTTGATAAAATAAGTACCAGTTGAGCACTGGTGTTGATGTAATCAACTTAACCTCTCCCCCAAAGTTCCTGGCCTTGTACCAAAAATTTGAAACTAAGAGATGCTGAGAGAAGAACTGAGAGTGAGAGACAAGAAGATGACTGCTAATAATCATATATATTTAGGGTAACAGATGCACAGAATTAGTATAGCTTACAAAAAATGTTACATGGTATTTAGTTACACTTCTTTATGATCTGATTCCAAATCTAACAAAGGGCTACTTTGCCATTCATTCATGGGGTAGACATCAATAAAATAAGTACCCTAAAATCCTGGAATTATTAAATTTGTCCCCTTTCAAAATATAAAATAACTATTGTTATTCAAAATTTAAAATAACTTACTGTAACTGTGCCCATAGGATATATTGTATAGGCTCCCAATGGGTCAAACACTTTGCCAAAAACTTCCATTTTATAATTATCATAGTCAGGACCAAGTGGCATATACACATTAAGGGTGCTATCAATTCCGAAAGCAATCTGGTTCAGTAAACTGCTGTCTTTGTATTTAGCTGTAAAATACACATTTTAAAATTATTATATACACTTGTTTTAATTAGATTTACCAACACAATTTCTAACTGAAAATAAAAATCATACAAAATATAGAATGTGTCTTGTTAAGTGCTCCCAGTTTAGAGTGCTCAGTGCATCCTAAATCGGGGGTGAACTCCATAGTTACATCTCACTGCCATGTTAATGTGGTGTTCCCTTTGATATGGAGTATGATGAATACAACCTTGGTTGTGGCTAGTGTGAAATGGGTTTTAACAACCAGTGTAATATCAAGAGTAGTTCCCAGTATCCCCTTTTGAAAGGAGTCACAGACTAGGCTTGTCAGGTTAAAGTCATAAAACCTCCAAGAAGAAAACTCTGATTTCATATCCAAGATAGATGGAGTACATGAGCATGGACAGCACTGCAATCATCTAAGGGAAAGAAACTCCAACAGAAAACTAGACCCACATCAGGTTTCAATGGTTGGGCTGAAAACAAACTTCTCATTATAGAAATCTCAAACATTCAGAAGATTCCACAGCATCTTGAAGAAGCAGTGATTTGTGACCTGGAAAGAGAAGGAAGTATGCACTTGAGTGAAAATCAAGTGGAAACTCAGGGCTCAATTACACCACTTGTCAACCGAAAGATACATAGGCCCTTGAAGGAAGAGAGAAGTGCAGAAGGCCCAAGAACACCTGGAGAAGAACTGTTGAAAGAGAGAGAAAGAGAGAGAGAGGCAAGTGGATGGGAAATGTGAACCACAGCCACTGACAGGGAAGTAAGGGAAGAGAAAGTGGAAGCTTTATGCATCATCTAGACATGAAATGGAAGAAGGAAGAAATACAGTAGGTAGATATTAAAAATATCTTGACTAAAGTCAAAGCTTTATTTCTTTTCATGGGAGAGAAATGAAATGATATGAAGTCCATATCTTTCCCAAAATGATTAGAGACTCATGTGACGTAAAATGGCTTTGAATGGAGACTTAAAGATCTTGCATTAGACATATGCCAGGAGCTTGTATTTTGTTATATGACATTCTGAACCATAGAATATCAAAATTCAAAAATAAACTTTCCCTTCAAGTACATCTCTCTGATAAAGGAAAACTATTTCTGGTTTAATGTAGTAAGTACACCATAGCTACACTTAAATTTTGTTAATTTTATCTTTGGATAAACACCCTAAGAGAAAAGTATTGGTTTAGTACAACTAGTGATCACTTCTCAAGTTATCCTGCAAGTCAGAAAGTTCTAATTTTCATTTTCCTCTAAACTTGCTCTCATTTAAGAGGACCATATACAATAAAATGCAAGTAATTCTTTATTAAATATTTTTGAAGATTGTAGAAGTTACAAAAGATTAACAAAGATGTACTCATTTTATAACATATAAAATGTATTTGCAAAAAATAAAAGAATATAGTGATCATCATCATCATCATCATCGTTTAACGTCCGCTTTCCATGCTAGCATGGGTTGGACGATTTGACTGAGGACTGGTGAAACCGGATGGCAACACCAGGCTCCAGTCTAATTTGGCAGAGTTTCAAAATATATACAATGCAGTCATTAATCACAGTAAATATTTTAAAATTCATTTGAGAGCCGGACAAATAGGGCTGAACAGGACCACACCAAAAACAGGTTACATGACATTGATAGCAACTGCTATTTCATTTAGGATGCAGAGGGGCTGGCACAGGACTACCAACAATAGAGAGCACTGGTGAACCTGGTCAGCTCTATGCATGATGTCATCTCTGGGATCACTAATCTAGGATGACCCCAGCTTCATCAAGCAAGAGCATGAAGTGAGAAGTGAGTGAACGAGCTATTTCATTTCCCTTTTTTATATCAGAAAAATGAAATTAACATGAATATTATTCTTGTTACTATTTTTTATTTTCATTATTGCTTATACTCTTTAATTCAATATCTATAAAAGTGGTGTGAAGGCACGAGGCTTAGTGGCTAGATATTTGGTTTATGATCATAAGGTCATGAGTTCTTTTGCTAGCAACGCACTGTGTCCTTGAGTAAGACACTTTATTTTACGTTGTTCCACTCCACTCAGCTGTCAAAAATGAGTAATTTCTGTTTTTCAAAGGGCCAGCCTTGTCACACTCTGTGTCACACTGGACCTTCCTGAGGATTACGTTAAGGATACACATGTCTGTGGAGTGCTCAGCCACATTTACGTTAATTTCATGAGCAGGCTGTTCTGTTGATCGGATCAATTGGAACCTTTGTCCTCGTAACCAACTGAGAGCCAGTATAAAATTGGTGGTTTAGTAGCATTGTGTAAATGTAAGAAATTTACTCTTACAAGAAGAAAAAGAGACACTGGTCCTTACAGTTTCAACAATTTTTATCGGGGATTAAAACAGAATAATTACTTGAAAGTAAATATTATACACTTTCTTGGAAATTGAAATTTAATAAGCTTATGAAACTTGAAAAACAAAGTTTTAGTAACAAAAGAGAGGGAATTTAAATATCCTACCATAGAACATATACTGATCAATTTTCTGATCATCTTCCCAGTTGAAACAGCTAAGGTTAAAGACTGTTTGTCCAGTTTCCCCTCTATCAGGAGAGATTGTACAACTACCGTTATGTGGTGCTTTATTGACCAAAATATTTATAGCAGTTTCAGCTCTGGTGAGACCATCAATGATTGTAACTTTGGCACGAAATTTTTCAACATTTTGAAAGTCTTCAAAGATTGATTTGGAGACGACTAAATACTTTTTCTGGCTATCTGCAAAAGAAAATAGAAGAAGTGAAACAATAAAATTGTTAGTATGAGATAAAAAGAAAACAAACAAACAAAAAGATGTTACTATTGTAAGATAGTAATATCTTTTGTCCAAATTCCCAATTCGATTTCAATTTCAAGTTGGAAACAGATTATCACCTTACTGATACTTTTGTAAAAATACATAAATGTTACATAGCCTACCTATTTCATTTTCTCTATAAATCTGAACTTGAACCAACATTTATGTAGGAAGGATGCTAAAGAGCATTTAAGTTATGGTTATTGCTGTTGTTAAACAGCCAAAGGTCAGCCTTGATTAAAAATGCATTAGATTTCAGATTTATAAATTGCTTTGCTGTGTTTGAGAAGATATGTCACGCTAACTGAAATCGTGAGCATGGCCAGCGCCAGTGACATGTGAAAGACACCCATGCTGGTGATACATAAAAGGCACCCTTGCTACTGACATGTAAAAGACACCTGTGCTGGTGCAATGTAAAAGACACTCATGCTGGTGACATACATAATGCATCCGTACCAGTGAAACGTATAAGGCACCCATGCAGGTAGGTAACATGTAAAAGGCACCCATGCTGGTGACACATAAAAGGCAACTATGCTGGTGACACATAAAAGCACTCCTGCCAGTAATACGCAAAGGGCACCCATGCTGGTGAAATATAAAAGGCAACCTTGTCAGTGACAGGTAAAAGACATCTGGTACACTCTGTGGAGTGGTTGGTGTTAGGAAGGGCAACCAGTTGTAGAAACTATGCCAAAACAGACAACTGGAACCTGGTACAGCTCTCCAGCTTGCCAGCTCCAGCCAAACCATCTTACTCATGCCAAGATGAAGATTGGACACTAAATAATGATGATGCTGAAGTTAAGAAAATTTAAATTGTACAAGGATGTTCATGCCTTTCTCATTTACAAGTGTTATGTGGTCTTCAAGCGAGTTTTACTGTCATATATTAGAGATGTATATCTAAGGATTTGAGGAGGTCCATGCTGTAGTTACAAAAGCAGTTCCTGAACTACCCCACCATGAACTGTTGCATGTGATAATATCAATCTTTTAGTTTCAAAAGGATGAGTTGTATTGTATTTACACACTGTTGAGGAGAGCGCAGGTCAGGTGGGTAGGCCACCTTGTTCAAATGACTGACACATGGCAACCCAAAAGACTATTTTACAGTGAATTGACAGAAGACAAGTGCACACAAGGTGGACATAAAAAGCACTTCAACAATACACTCAAAGCTCACTGAAGAACTTCCAGATCAACCCCAACACTTAGGAAATGCAAGCGCAGGATTGTCCTGCTTGGTGTGTCTGTGCCAACAGAGGTGCCACTTTTTACGAACAGAAAAGGATTGCAGGAGCACAAAGAAAGTGTGAGCTGTGCAAGCCCAGAGCCAACTCCTTGCCTTCATTCCCTGCAGATCACCAGTGCCCAACCTGTAGCAACACTTTATGGGCTTGCATCAGCCTGATTAGTCACAGTCAGATGCACCATGATACATCTTCATTTCCCATGTAATGTTCTGGTCACCATTGACAACAACAGACAAACATTGTTAATTTTAAAATATATTTCATTTTGTTTACAAACATTACTTTTGTATATGATATACTTGGAGTTTTTAAATATATTTTGTATGAAAGTAAATGAACTGGAAGATAGATAGCCAAGAATTGAAACCATGTGGCAGAGACAGCTTGCTGCAAGTGTACATCTATTTCACAGTGTTCAGCACACTACCAAGAATTAAATGAAGCTTTCTCACCTCTGCAGTAACTTGACTGCTCTATTTAATCCTTACCTGCTACATATTCTGACATATTCTGAATCTTGCGCCAGTCCCATCGATACTCATAGTAAAATAATTCCCAAGTATACTCATATTTTTTCTCATCACTTTGGCAACCTTCTGTACAATGGGCTGTGAGTCCAATTCTTGCTGATGGATTGACAACTTGACCTGTTGATGCTGGCGTACAAAGACCTGTAGAACACCTGTTATAAAAATAGTTGTGTATGCTTATAACTTGGTGGGATTGAATTACTGTGATTGATCAAATGAATGTATATTTTGTGCTTTTTTCTTTCACAATTGAATACTATATTAAAATATATATATATATATATATATATACACATATATGTAATATATAGTCATCAAACAAATATTGTCAATAACAACAACAATAATAATAATAATAATAATAAATATAGTGTTGATTGAGAAAGAAAGCAAATGATGCAGGATCATAGATATAGTATGCGATAAGGAAGAAAGAAAAGTCGAGAGATATGTCAGGTTAGCTTGGGAGATTAAGCAGATGTGGTCGATGAAAAAAGTGGTAGTAGTACCAATAATCGTCTGAGCCCTGAGAACAGTGAGTAAAAATCTTCTGAAGTACATGGAACAAGTAGGGGCTGCAATAAGGGTGGAGCACTTCCAGAAAACAGCCCTGCTTAGAACTGCTCAAATACATCAGATGGTACTTGAAAAATAAGGGGTGTTACCTTAGTTCACTGGTAGTGAACAGCTGACACCATAGTACATCTCCAGTGTTAGATGCTGTGCAAAGACAACAAATTATAATGATGATGATGATGATGATGATGATGATGATGATGATGATAATAATAATAATAATAATAATAATAATAATAATAATAATAATAATAATAATAATAATAATGCCGGGTGTACCCTTATCAGACGGGTAATCATGATGGGTATACTGGGCTTCATATATTTTACCCCATTGTCATTTTGATGGCATGCTCTGCTCTTTTGCTCAATAATTATAATTATTATTATTATTTTCACTCAACAGATTAGACTGTCGGAAAAGAAAAGAATCCTAACATCAGGCTACAACAAGTAGCCTTAAATGCCAAGAACTCTTCTATTGGGTTACAGCAAGTAACTGTAGATGCCAAGAACCCTCCTAAGTATCCTAGTTGTCCCTAATAACACTATTTTCTGGAGCTGTAAATAAACTGGGTTTTATGTCTATTTCTTCTATCCATCTGTTCAAATCTTTAGGGATAGTTCCTAATGCACCTATAACTATTGGGATACATTTTACCCACACTTTCCATTGTCTCTGTAATTCGATAGCTAGGTCCTGATAATTTGCTATTTTTTCTGTACTTCTCATTAATTTATTTCATCATTTGGGACTGCTGAATCAAATACTGGCACTTTCTATTCTCTTTATCTGCTACTACCAAATCAGGCCAACTAGCTTCTATTACTCTGTCAGTCTGAATGTTAAAGCCCCACCAACATCTTGGATTTCTGACTTTCTAGTACTTTACTAGGTTCATGTTCATACCGTTTAACAGTATGTTCAAATTCTAGCTTTCTACATAACTCCCAGTGGATTCCTCTCCCTAGATTGTCATATCTTTTCTTGTGTTCTCTCTGTACCAACATGCTACATTCACTTACTATATGTGTAACACTTTCTTCTTTTGATTTGCATAATCTAAAATGGAAATCTACTTGCTTTTTGTCTATCTTGGTTTTTATCCAATTAGTCCTTAATGCTTGATCCTGGGCTGCTGCTAACAAACTTTCTGTCCCTCTCTTCAGCTTTCCTTTCTGTGACCATAACGATGTCTCACTACTTCTATTTGCTATTATTATTATTATTATTATTATTATTATTATTATTATTATTATTATTATTATTGTTCAGTAGTTTTATTTTTATAACGTGCTTTCACTTCACTACCGAGCGCAGCTCTGTGCGCCTTGGGTATGTGCTGTGGTTTGCTGTGGTGCTCTTATGTTTACTGTATTGAAAGTGTTTTGCATAGAATGTGTGCAGTACCCAGTAGTGCAATTTTCTGTATGTTATATATATTTGTAAGTCCTGGTGTTTTTGTTATGTATTTGTCTGAATATTTTTTTATTATACCTAAGGCACCTACTATGATAGGAATTGTTTCTGTTTTTAGATTCCACATTCGAGTTATCTCTATTTCCAGGTCTTTGTATTTTGAAAGTATTTTCCATTTCTTTTAGAGAAACGTTGTCATCTGCTGGTATTGATACATCAATTAGAAAGCATTTTTTTTCTTCATGATCTTTGACAACTATATCTGGTCTATTTGCCTTAATTTCTCTATTATTATTATTATTATTATCATTATTATCATCAATGTTATTATATGAAAACTCAGAGTTTATTTTGCTGGGTTTATGCTATTTATTATTGATGTTGTTTTATTGTCTATTTTTATTGTCTATTTATTATTATTATTATTATTATTATTATTATTATTATTATTATTATTATTATTATTATTATTATCATCATCATCATTGTTATTATATGAAAACTCACAGTTTATTTTGCTGAGTGTGATGCAAAGTGTCAGCTGTTCACAGCCAACAGACTATGGTGACACTTGTTTATTGGTCATGCTTCAAGAACTCCACGAAGAATTCTTGCAGTTCTAAGCAATGCTGATTTTTGTAGGTGTTCTAACTTCACACTTGCACTGATCTTTTTCAGCCATGTTGGTAGTTGAGTGCTGATACTTCCAAGTGCACCAGTTACTATTAGTATCACATCTACTCTCTTCATTGACCACGACCTTCATATTCCCCACTTTAAATCATCATAGTTATTTATTTTTTCTTCTTTTACATTGATCTGCTTGTCACCGAGGCATGCTATGTTGATTTATCATACATGTTCTTTCTTGTCACTGGGGCATGCTATGTTGATTATCATACATTACTATTATCATCATCATCACTATTATTATTATTATTATTGATTTAACTCAGGTTTGTTCTTATTCCTGGTAGAATTTATGTGGGTAGCAGGTTACTACCTGTAATGTTAGGTATCCACAAGCTTTCAATAATCTTTCAAGTGCTTAAGATTCTCCTGATAATCTTTTCCTACTACTACTATTATTATTATTATTATTATTATTATTATTATTATTATTATTATTATTATTATTATTATTGTTCAGTAGTTTTATTTTTATAGCGTGCTTTCATTTCACTACCGAGCGCAGCTCTGTGTGCCTTGGGTATGTGCTGTGGTTTGCTGTGGTGCTCTTATGGTTACTGTATTGAAAGTGTTTTGCGTAGGATGTGTGCTGTGCCCAGTAGTGCAATTTTCTGTATGTTATATATATTTGTAAGTCCTGGTGTTTTTGTTATGTATTTGTCTGAATATTTTTTTATTATACCTAAGGCACCTACTATAATAGGAATTGTTTCTGTCTTTAGATTCCACATTCGAGTTACCTCTATTTCCAGGTCTTTGTATTTTGAAAGTTTTTCCATTTCTTTTAGAGAGACGTTGTCATCTGCTGGTATTGATACATCAATTAGAAAGCATTTTTTTCTTCATGATCTTTGACAACTATATCTGGTCTATTTGCCTTAATTTCTCTATCTGTGTGTACTGGCATATCTCAGAGTATGGTTGCTTTCTCGTTTTCTGTGACCTTTTCTGGCATGTGTTTATACCATCTTTATAATTATTATTATTATTATTATTATTATTATTATTATTATTATTATTATTATTATTATTACTATTATTATTATTATTATTATTATTATTGTTATTTGACATTTCAAGACAGCAAGCTGGCAAAATTGTTAGTATACAGAGCAAAATGCTTAGAGGCATTTCATCTGTCATTATGTTTTGAGGTCAAATTCCACCGAAGTCAACTTTGCTTTTCATTCTTTTGGAATCAGTAAAATTAATACTAGTTGATTACTAGGGTTGATGTAATTGACTTAACCACCTCCACTGAAATTGCTGGCCTTATGCCAAAATTAGAAATCATTATTTGACATTTGATAGTTTCAGGCAAATTTCTACTAAATCCCCTACTACACTTCCATGGTGTTGAGGTATGAGCAGCATGGTGCGTTCTTGAGTTTTGTTGTTGTTGTTGTTGTTGTTGTTGGGTGAATACAAACTCTTTCCAGTTTTGCATTCGATCAATTTGTTTTGTTACGAAGTTTGGCTTCAGTCTTTTGTTGTATTAGTGTTTTCATTGTGTGTTGCATGTGTAATGTGAGTTGTGTTCTGTTGGGTATCTGACCTATAGAATACATGTTGTTGGGAAAGAGTATTTTATTGGGTATTTATTGTATAGAATGTGTCTTGTGTTTGTGGATTGTTTTATTTGGGTTGTACTAATGATTTGTTAGTGTCTTGCATAGGATGTGGGTTGTTCCTAATAAGGCTATTTTGGGATAGTGTGTCGTGTTGAAGCTCCAGGTATGCTTTCTGCATTTTTGTTCATACGTCTTTGTCTTGAGTAGCCAATTATGTGGGACACTATCAAACACTTTCCTGTAGTCTATCCATGCCATACTTGGGTTCTTCTTGCTCCAGTGATTCTCTACAATCATTTTATTAATGAGTAATTCATCTTTGCATCCATAAGAATTCCTTTTACAACCTTTTTGAACTTGTGGAAGGAAAAGTGAATATTCTTTCAGTTAGTATGGATGTAAGGATCTTGTAGGTGGTGTTGAGACATGTTATTGGTTGGTAGTTCTTTGGATCTTTTGTATCTTCAGTTTTTGGTAGGTGTGTTGTTCCTTCAGTCAGCCAGGCAGGTATTTGCTCTGGGTTCTGTATGACATCAGTTAGGGATGCAGCAAAATTTTGATGTATTTCTGTCAAACAATTCAGCCAGAAGTTAGGGATCTGGTCCAGTGGTGGGGTTCTCCATTTGTGAGACTTTCTAAGGACACATCTTAGCTCTTCTACTCCTATTGCCTCCCATTTCTGCTCTTCAACTTCATCCATTCTCACTTTCTCATGTTTTATCCAGTGAGCTTCAGCATTGTATTCTTTTTTGTTGCTCCATATCTTCTTCCAGAACTCTTCCATTTCCACAGTCTTAGGTGGTTCTTTTACTTCTAGTTTGCTTTTGCCAATTTCCCTATAGAATTTTTTTGCATCCATCTTGAATACATTGTTTTGTTGATGAGCCATTGGGCTTTCTGTTGTATTTGTTGTTTCACTGGTTCCTTGGTTGCAGGGAGGTTTATGAAATGTTTGATATTATATTTTTGCTTGAATTTTTCGGGTTTGTTTCATCTTAACATTTACTCCCTCCTCTAGCAAGTTCATCAAGAACTGATACATACACGCACAAAAATTCGATCTCTTTTTGTATTGCTACTTTCCACTTAGGAGGTTTATTGACATGGTTGGTCCTTTTCTGTGTCATCCTGATACCTAATGAGCAGTTACAACTTTAGCAGTAGAATAGATGAGGTTATTTAAAGTTGTTAGGTCATTTCCTTTATTTCTTCCTCTTCGTCTTCTTCTTCTTCTTCTTCTTCTTATTATTATTATTATTATTATTATTATTATTATTATTATTATTCAGTGAAAGAGCAATGCATGCCATCAAAATGACACTGGGGTACAAATATACGAAGCCCAATATATATCATGACTACCCATCTGATAAGGGTACACAAGATAAGGGTACACAAGATAAGGGTACACAAGACACATGCATCACAGCCATATGTGCGCAACATGGTGATTTCAATCATTTGTGCAGATCGAATCTTTTGTGCAGGCAAAAGTTGAATGCTTATACATCATCTTCGATGGGAGAATCCATCATATTTATATACATACATACTTACATACATACATACTTACATCCATCTATACATACATACATACATACATACATACATACATACATACATACATATATAGATATTTATCAATGTGTATGCCTTTGTGTATGTGCTTATTCCCAACCACTGTGTGACAGCCAGTGTTGGTTTGATTACATTCCAGTAACGTAGTAGTTTAGCATTAGAGACTAATAGAAAAAGCTTTTAAAAGAGATAAGTACTGAGGATGATTCATTTGAATAAAACCCTTCAAAGCAGCACTCCAGCATGTCCACAGTCAAATAGTTGAAACAAGTAAAAACTTCATGTATAGTATATACATATACATCAAGGTATAACTGTGCAATATGACAGTAACTGTTATTTCTGTATGTATTTTAGTTCGATATGATCTTAATGTGGCAATCACTAAAGCAAAGAGGAAGACTTGTAAGACAAGAGAAGAAAAAGAAATGTACTCACTCAATCATTGCCAAACCTGGTATCCCTTCCACTATTTTCACTCGTAATGTAGCATTTGCTTTCCTCTCGCCTTTTTCAGCTATCACTAAGAAGTCATATGATTCATTGATTTTCATCCAGTGAGTACTAAACGATATGCTTCCTTCAGTAAAGTCAAGTTTTCCAGGACCGTTTCCAAAACATCCACCTTTATCAGAAGAAAGACTTGGAGGGCCAACAGTCCCTTCATTTTCAGTAATTTCATATTTCTGTTTGTATCCACTACAATACCATATGAAATTTGTAAATCCCTGAAAATAAAATTTATAGATCTTAGAACAAAGAGAAATACCATTTTTTAAAAACGTTTTTGAGTATTTGGGTGTAGGTGTGGGGGTGTAAAGTTGGATTTGATTGGACATCATCTCATTTTATACAATTTCCTCTTTTCCATGCTTACATGGGTTAGAAAGAATTTGCTGAAGCAGATTTTCCATAGCCAGGTGCCCTTCCTGTTGCGAACCTTCTACTGTTTCCAAGTTAGGTAGTATTTCCTTATGGCGAGACATGTTTACACAGAAGATTGGAAATGAAGGGCACCACCTGTATTATAGTGATGCTGGTTAATGGTTATCATATACTGTGTGAAGACAAGGAAGTTCAAACACACACACATACACACACTTATATTTATATATATATGATGGCATCTTTTTGTTTCTGTCTACCAAATCTACTTCCAAGGGTTTGGTCAGCCCAGGGTATAATAGAAGACACTTGCCCAAGGTGTCATGCAGTGGGACTGAACCAGAAACCATGTAGTTGAGAAGAAAACTCCCTAATCACTCAGCATGTTAAAACCAATATCAGTGTCATATGGTAGAGTCATATTTATTCAGCAATTTTCCATTTAATTACTACACACAGACCATTAAATAATGATTCTGTTCTCTGTTTTAATTAGAGTCAACATCAATAAATAGGATGCAAGGATGTGACATGGTCTGAGTATTTCAAGTAACGAAATAAATAAAAGTATAATTAATTAACACCATATTTGTTTATCAAAGTGAAGGCATGTGCCTTAGTGGTTAGGGCATTCAGCTCACAATTGTTAGGTTGTGGCAGCAAACTGTGTCCTTGAGCAAGCCACTTTATTTCATGTCATTCCAGTCCTCTCAGCTGGCAAAAATGAGAAGTACCTGTATTTCAAAGGGCTAGCTTTGTCACATTCTGTGTTATACTGAATCTCCCTGAGAACTGTGTTAACTGTGGAGTGCTCAGCCACCTGCACATTAATTTCATGAGCAGAATGTTCCTTAGATCAGATCAACTGTAACCCTCATTGTCATAACCAACAGAATGTCAGTGTTTATCGAATGAAAAACATTACCATAACTATCAAAATACAAATTACCAATTTCAACTTCATTTTAAAAAATTTTAAACCATTTTAGCCATAGATAAAATTTGGGTTTAACCCTTCAATATTTAAACCAGCCATATTTGGTCAAATATTCTATCTGTTTTATGTTCAGACCAGCCAGATCTGGCCTCTCATACCTTACCCTACCATGTCATTTTAAAAATACATAATCACATCATCAAAATCTAGTAGCTATGAGAAAATGGATGATTAATTCAAAACAATGTGAATAAATAAGCATTACATTTGACAGAATAAGCTGAATGAATAAATTGTGATTGATGTAGCGATTTATCCTGTATAAAGTTATATGAAATGTATGAGTTAATATGTGTTTCATGCTTTTTGTAAAAACATTAGTGGTGGTAAGTGAAAGGGAATTCCCACAACTAAGAAATCAGCTTATGGATTCAGATTTAACACTACGACCTAGTATGGCCATTGGGTACCCTTAACAGAGTCTGTTCTATTGTAAGCTTTTAGACTAGATCTTTGTCTCTAAAAAAATACTTTCCTTGCAAGGTGCAAAAGGTTATGTGTTCTACCCTTTTCTCCTCTGAAAAGCTATTCAAGAAAATCTTGGCTTTTTGCCCCTACCCAATAACCCCAAAATCGTCTCTCGTTCCATCACTCAATCACTTCTTCCACAACATTTATTTTTAATACATTTGTATTATTTGAATATCAAGAAATTAATGAATGCTTGATTTAATTATCATTAATATATAAAATTCACCATTTAGACATTAGAAATATTAATGCCATTGTGGCAAAAAGGGTATTGGGTGGGGAGAGTTGGTAGCGCATCATACAAAAGAATTTTATGGTATTTAGTTACATCCTTGTTATTCACTAAGTTGTTCAAATTACACTAAATTTAACTGTGCATTTCATTCTTCCAGGGCTTAATAGAAATAATTACTGGTTAAGCACCTCATTTTGCAAAAGAAATTACATCTGTTGTAGAAATCAATATTAAAATAGATAACACAGTTCTATATTTAAGAGATGAGGAATTGTGTAGATTATTTACATTATTTACATTCGACAGATATTTGTTCTCATCTTGTTTGTTGTTAACACAATGTATCGGCTGATATACCCTTCAGCTTTCTTCAGGTGTCTTGGGGAAATTTCAAACCTGGGTTCTCATTCCTAAGGTATTTTTTTGATGTTGTTATTATTAAGATTATTATTATTATTATTATCATTGTTCAGGTCACTGTTTGGAATCAAACTCAGAATCTTGGGGTTAGTAGCCCACACCCTTAACTACTACGCCATATGCCACGGGTATATATATATATATATATATATATATATATATATATATTATTATAAAATCTGGTAATTATTCATATATTAATTTAATATCGATTAATTATCAGGAGGCCAGCACATCTAAAGAATCAAAGAGATTCAGAAATATTATCTGCAATCTCAAGGGATTAAGGTACATTTAAAAAAAATAACGTCGACCACTAACGTGGACAATTAATGCGCTAGAAATAGATCACATCTTGTGTCTATTAAGACCAAGGATAAAATCTTTATAAGATTTTATGAAGTACCCAGCATGTAATAAAACCATATAGGTAACAATTAATACAAAATATATAATTATATGCATTATTTACATTTGAAGGATATTTGTCCTCATCTTGTTTGTTGCTAACACAATGTTTCGGCTGATATACCCTCCAGACTTCTTCAGGTGTCTTAGGGAAATTTCGAACTTGGGTTCTCATTCCTAAGGTATTTTTCGATGTTGTTATTATTATTATTATTATTATTATTATTATTATTATTATTATTATTGTTCGGGTCACTGCTTGGAATCAAACAATAACAATAACAATAATAATAACAATAATAATAATAATAATAATAATAATAATAATAATAATAATAATAATAATAATGATGATAATAATAATAATGATAATAATAACAACATTGAAAAATACCTTAGGAATGAGAACCCAGATTCGAAATTTCCCTAAGACACCTGAAGAAGGCTGGAAGGTATATCAGCCGAAACGTTGTGTTAACAACAAGATGAGGACAAATATCTGTCGAATGTAAATAATGTAAATAATGTAAATAATGTAAATAATGTACATAATTCCTCATCTCTTAAATATAGAACTGTATTAAAATAGATCATCAGAAAATAGATACATAAAAAAAAGATACTCTTTTGTCTGTTAGACAATTAGCATCCAGTCAGTAATATCTCTAAACAATTCTCTGTTGCAGAAACAGAAATACACTGATGGCAGTCTAATATGCCAATAATTTTAGGACAAATTAGACAATGACAGGAAATAATTCTGCTATCTGTAAAGAAACTATAATCTTACCTGATCGCCATCTCTTGGAACATCTGGATCATAAGAATATCTATTTGGTGAAAGTGTTAATGTTGTATTGAAACCCCACAATCTTTCTGATGCGCCGCCATTTTCAATCATAACAACTAGGTCAGAGCTTACTATCTTCAAATATGTGGAAACTGTTGACTGAAAGACTTCCTGATTTGGAAATTCAGTTGGGTCCATTTTTACATTATAAATTACTTTATAAAATCCTGTTTCTAATTTATTTGGTTCTATTGCCAATTCTGCAAAGTTTATTGAAGGATTGTCAAGCAGAGTAACCGGTTCACCTATCACTTCTCCACTGTTTGGATCTGCAGGTATTATAGACCATAACTTGATATTCTTCAAAGTGTGTTTGCAACTTATTGTTGTCTTTGTCAGGAATCGTACCAATTTATTTCTTTTAAATACTAAAGGGTTCATAAAGTTATAACTAACTTCTCGTATAACCATATGTGGAGGTTGACATTGCACATCAGAAATGACAATTAATTTCTCAGAAGTGAAATTTCCAAAGCTGTCTGCAGCAAGAGCACTGACTTTGTAAGTTCCTGGTGTAGTGAAGCTGTGGATCCAAGACATTTCATTTTGAACAGAACTCTTGGCCTTAGTTTTATATTCTTCTGGACATGCTTCAGAAGCACCATATACATAAGCAGGTGTTTCATCACCTAGATCAAGAACTAAACACATTTTGTTTGAAATGGTTGGTAGACTAACTTCTATAGTAGTTTCATTGTTTACTTTATTCTGTTTGGGCACATTCAATATCAAACCGGTAATGCTGTCAGCGACAGCAATTTTCATTGTTTCATATTTGTATGAATAAAAGTTTTTAGCAGTGATATTTACATCATAATTTCCAGGCTATAAAAAAAAGAAAATTATGTTATTAAATTATTGACAAATATGATATTTCTTAACTTAAAACAAAATATGAAGCAGTCAGTGTCTGAAAATGCTAATTGATAAACCAAAGTCATTTAATTAAATTTAGTTGGTCAGTGTTCCTCAGAGCTTCTCATCACCAGTTTGTTTTCAATTTCATTATTAATTTTGAGGTTGAACAATTTTAGGTGTTCAACAAAAAATTTAGCCTTTTCTTAACATTTATGTTGTTTAGATAACTAGTCATGCCACCTTATTATTTCAGTATACTCTTTTACTCTTACTTTTTTACTTGTTTCAGTCATTTGACTGCAGTCATGCTGGAGCATGGCCTTTAGTCAAACAAATCGACCCCAGGACTTATTTTTTGTAAGCCTAGTACTTATTCTATAAGTTACGAGGATGTAAACCCACCAACAAGTGATGGTGGAGAAACAAACAGACACACATGCAAATATACATGCACACATATATATATATGACAGGCTTCTTTCAGCTTCCATCTACCAAACCCACGTACAAGGACACTTGCCAAAGGTGCCATGCAGTGGGGCTGAACCCAGAACCATGTAGTTGGGAAGCAAGCTTCTTACCTCACAGCCACACTGTGCTTATGTTGATAAATATTTCATAGGCTCTTGAAGATATGAAAATTGCATTCTTTTAATCTTATTTGAACATAAACTGTGAAGAGTCAATACTGGTCTGCCATTTATGTACAAATGATCTAAACTTAGACTGTGTTATGGACAGAATGAGACGATTGAGTGTGGCTGTTTGGACACCACTGGTTTGGCACAGCTGATTGATTATTGAGCCTTTTTGGTACTGGGGGTAAGCAAACACACACACACACACACACACACACACACACACACACACACACACACACACACACACACACATACACACTTCTGCAGAAATATACATATACAACAAAAGGGAGAGAGAGAGAGAGAGAGAGAGAGAGAGAGAGAGAGAGAGAGAAAGAGAGAGAGAGAGAGAGATTACACTTTATAAGTTGAACACAATTGGTATAAACACTTCTCCCTCCTCAAACAGATGAAGGGAAATATGTTCTCTCACATAATCAGAGACAAACAGACAGACAGGCAAATATACAAACAGATAGACAGATGGACAGAGACAAAGAATGAGAGAAATATCAAGATGTCTGATGTTAGATTAGTCAGTGTTAAATCAGCAAAGCCAAATAGGCAAGGCCAAAATGCTTCATACCCTATTATATAGTTATAACAGAGTATTGCTTTTTTAATACCAGCAAACTGTGAGGAGGAAGCCCAACCATCAACAGACAAATTTCAATGGGCAGAAAAGCTAATCAAACAACATCAAAATGAGATTTATATCTCACAGAAACAAGTACATTTCTTTGGTCATCCCACTACTTCCCTATACTCCTAGTCACTTTGTCTATGCCTTGCCATTGGATCAGAAATTCAAGGTTGAGAGAATGAGGTTGGCCACCCAATTAAGTTTTCCATCACCATAACCTGAGTTTAGTGCAAGTCAAGACTGAAAATGATTTTAGTATTCTTCTCTTAGCATTTTTGTTGCCATTGCAGACATGTTGTTAAAGAATCATTTGACATGCATATTCACCACACATAACAATAAATAACCTATATCTCCCTCCAT
>NC_142931.1:58673467-58680967 GCF_046866305.1 Octopus bimaculoides | reverse complement strand
AATAATGGCAGAAAGTAAAGAGCTCACAAATTCAGTGAAAAACTTAATTATTGAACAGTAGAAAGCAGGTAAAAGTTACAGGAAAATATCAGAGACCCTTTGTATTCCATTTTCTACCATAGCTTCATTTATTCAAAGATATAAAAATTCGGGAACTGTTGAAAACAGAATAAGATCCAGTGCACCACGCAAGATTTCCCCTAGATCTTTAAGAAAAATGAAGTGAAGTATCGAAAAAAAAAAACGCAATGATCACCAGAAAGGAGTTACAAGAAGATTTGTTAGATTCAGGGACTAGTGTTACATTATGAACAATCAGCAATGAACTTCATAGAAATGAACTGAAGTCATGCTCTCCTAGAAAAACTCCACTGTTGCCTAAAAGGCATAGAGAAGCCCGTTTAAAATTTGTTTATGAACATAAAGATAAATCTGATACATTCTGGGAAAATGTTCTTTGGACAGACGAGTCAAAAATTGAATTGTTTGGACAAAATTCATGTTGCCATGTTTGGAGGAAAGATGGTATCACCTATTCGCCAAAAAACACAATTCCTACTGTAAAGTTTGGAGGTGGCAACATCATTGTGTAGTAGTGTTTCTCTGCAAATGGCACTGGCAATTTACATGTAATAGATGGTAGAATGAATGCAGAGATGTACCAACATATATTGAACAATAATTTATGGGACTCTGTAGAAAAGCTCCAGCTTTGTGAAGTATGGGTTTTACAACAGGATAACGACCCTAAACACATGGCGAAGTCTACCAAAAATGGATTATCAATCACAATATAAAATTGTTAGAATGGCCATGCCAGTCACCTGATTTGAACCCCAATGAAAATTTGTGGCGTTATTTGAAAAATTAAAACTCATTCAAGAGCCTCAATGTGCATTCCAGATTTGAAGAAAATTTGTCAAGAAGAATGGGAAAAAATTCCTAAAGAAACATGCAAGTCATTGATTAAGAACTACAAGAAGAGATTGGTTGAAGTGAAACTGAATAATGGTTATGCTATGAAGTATTAAATCAGAATTATCAGTTATTTATGTTCTGTACGAATACTTTTTTCACCCCTAAATATTTATATTTGTATATAAATTCATTAGTTACTATAATTTAAGTTTCTTTTGCATATTCTTAGTTTATGTATGTGTATGCAAATATAGTATTGGTATATCCCATTTATGTTCATTAGAAAATAAATAAACAAAGAGATTTGACATGTACGTATATTTATTTCCCCCCACTGTATATGTAATCTCTCTCTCTCTCTCTCTCTCTCTCTCTCTCTCTCTCTATATATATATATATATATATATATATATATATATATATATATATATATATATATATATATATATAATCTATGTACATAGTCTATATATGGAATATGATGTATATAAGTGTATATATATATAAGTGTATATATATATATATATATATATATATATATATATATATATATATAATATATATATAAACTATATACATATATAACATAAATCTATATATATAAAGATGAGAATGCGTGTCTGTCTTTCTGTCTATCTACGTGTCTGTATGAATAACCTAAAACTTGACAAGTACACAAACAATTTCATTCAAATTTTACACATGCCTTACTTAGGGTCAATGTAGTGTCATAGGCCAAAACAATTTTTAACTTCTTGCCTACTGCAAACCCAGAGCAATATCACATCTCCTCCACTATTTCAGTATCAAAAGTGAAGCAATAACATCTCTCTATTGTAATGTCAGATATTTTCACTTTAATAGTTGCACTTTAATACTGTAACTTTTAAAGTGAAACTATTATCTCAGATATATACAGGGATACATACATGTATAATATATGTATATATATGTATATATATGTATATATGTATACATCTACAAAAATGTATAGATAAAGACGTATGTATATATATATATATATATATATATATATATATATATATATACATGTATATATATAGATGTGTATATATATATATATATATATATATATATATATATATATGTGTGTATATATATATGTATATGTATGTATATAGATGTATATGTATCTACACAAATGTATATATATATATATATATATATATATATATATATACATGTATGTATATAGATGTATATGTATACATGTATATGTATAGCTGTATATGTATATATTTTTTATGTATAGATGTATATATATATAGATGTACATGTAATATTTACACATATATACATGCATACACATAAACACCTATACACACACACACACACACACACACACACACATAGGTACAGGTGTGGGTGTGTGGTAAGAAATTTGGTTCCAAACCACATGGTCCTGGGTTCAGTACCACTGTGTGGTAACTTGGCATGTGACTTCTGCTATAGCTTCAGACCAACCAAAGTCTTGTGAGTGGATTTTGTAGACAGAAACTGAAAGAAATCAATCGTGTGTATATATATATATATATATATATATATATATACACGATTGATTATATATATATATGGATAATATATATGTATATATATAGATTATATATATATTTAAATGTATATATGGATTATATATATATTTAAATGTATATATGGATTATATATATATTTAAATGTATATATGGATTATATATATTTATATATATGGATTATATATATTTATATATATGGATTGTATATATATCATATCCATTTGTATATATACTATGGATTATGTATATATGTATGTGTATATATATATATATATATATATATATATATATATATATATATATATATATATATATATATGTATGTATGTATATATGTAAGTGTATGTGTGTGTCTTTGTCTCTGTTTCTGCCTCATCACTGCTTCACAACTGCTGTTCATTTATTTATGTCCCTATAACTAACTGGTTTGACAATAAGTACCAGGCTTAGCAAAATAAAAAAAAGCATTAGGCAGTGTCTCATATTTTTGTTTGCCCGCTCAGTTGTAACTATCAATCTATCTTTTTGTGTGTGTGTGTGTATATATGTATAATACACACACACACACACACACACACACACACACATATATATGTATATGTGCATATTCATATCTATTATATAAATGTCAATGTCTTTATGCGTGTTCGTGTGCTACCTATACATTCGGAAACTACTGCACTGATCCTAGTGAAATTTCGAACGCAAAATCCAAGCCTAGGGAGAAGGGTAATGCTGTGTGTTTCATACAATTTCATGGACCAAAATTACTGAATGGATCCTTACGATATTTTGAACTTAGATTCAATGCATAATGGCAGGTACAATGCAATATGTTTGGTTTGAATTTGAGATGGCTTAAAGGGGGCAAAACCCCCATGATATTTTCGATGTTGATGAAATTTCAACCATGGGTAATTGACACACACCAAGAAGTATTCTCAAAGTTTCCACTTCTCATGAGGATTCTAAGACCCCCCTAATAGGGGCCTTAACTCCCAAATTTTAGTCTTTTTTTATGATCCAAAACTAGGTCAAAAGTAATGAATGGATCTTTATGAAATTTGGAAATTATATTCTATGCATAAGGGCCATAACCCCCATGAAAATTCATATATTTTTGCTGTTGATGAAATTTCAACCATAGATATTAGACACAAATGAAGTAATATTTCTAAAATTTCATCTTCTTAGAAGTTAGAAAGACCCCTTCATGGAGACTTAACACCCACAATTTAGTCATTTTATCTAAGTAAAGACGAATACAGTTGTATTCTTGGAAGCTGTAGGGTCACCCGAGCATAAAAGATGAGCATGATTTGTAATTCAATTACATTTTGATTTCTGCAAGGTGGTGCATAAATTATCAAGTAAATGAGAGGCATCTTTGCCTCCACTGATTCAGCTGCAAAGTGTTCAATAAAATAATTTGGTTGCAGGTTTCCTTTGAGTCTTTTTATTATCACTGGGTCACACATAGTCCCCCGATGTTAACACTGATTTCAAGGCCTTCCCAGATGAGTGACTGGTTCTTCAAAGACATTTATAGATTGTAAATTTATTCTGTCCAGTTACGTATCGGTATAGTGGTCATTTGCAAACTTCAGAGGTGACACTTTCTTTTCCCCTTAGCCCTCACATCACACAGTTGTTAATGTTTCAATTGGGTCACATTCTTCCAATTGCTATAGATCCGTAATGCATCTTACGGCTGTGCCTGTCACCTGTATAGTGAGGAATCCTACACTGGGGAGTAGTAAGGACTAGGGTAAGGGAGCTGACTGGTTATTGTGATAATTTGTCTTTTGGTTTCCTGTAGCTTTGCTCTCTTTTACAAACCCAGTGAACATACATATATTTCCTATTGCAAAGAAATTCAAACGATATAAGACCCAAGTTAAAAAGATTCTCAACAATTCAACTTCTCTGTTGACATTAAGATACCCACCCACAAAAGGGGCCTTCACTACCACATTTTAGAGATCCATGACCCCATTTTTCAGGAGCAAAATCTTTTGAACAATTTTGGAATTTTGGAATCTGAGCAGAAAGATCATTAGTATGGGATACATGTGTCATGATTAGAATTTTTTTAGGGTGATAAAATTTTGATGAAATTCGAATCATAGGTATTCCAGTTCATTACAGAAAATATAACAGAAAAGTCTCATTCTTCATTGCATGTAATACGGGCAATGCTGGGTATCTCTACTTGTATATATAAGATATATAAATTGTATACATATGGAAAGCGGACGTTAAACAATGATGATATATAACCTATATACATATATCATATATATATCTAATATATATATATATATATATATATATTAGTTTATGTATATATTAATATTATCTCAGTTTAAAAAAACCTTGACAATGTAAATATGTTAAAAGTTACAATGGGTAGCAAAAATCACACAAAAAAACCAGGATATCACACCCGTTTTATGGGTAGAGATACCAGGTTAAAATGGTGCATTTTGAGTAGATTGAATAATAACAATAAATGGAGCAAAACGCATATAAAGGAACTTTTATTTATATGTGCTTTGCTCCATTTATTGTTATTATTCATATATATATATATATATATATATATATATTTACCCACTGGTGGTAAATAAAATTTCTAAAAATTTTTTTGCTGCCCTATGATTTATTAATATATATATATATATTTATATATATATACATACATATATATATATATATATATATATATATATATATATATATATATATATATATATATATATATATGTATGTATGCATGTATATATATAAATTTTAAATTTTTCATTCATTTATTTAAGTATTATTATTTCATTCATGCTTTCGTATTCTATTCTCTATTTTAACGTAGTATTTTCGCGCGACCTCTTGCTTAAAACGCTATAGCTATTAGATAACGTCTTAGTTTTCAGTTTGAATTACGGAAAAATTTGGATAAGTACTGTTTTTTACTTTGCTAAAGATTTTCTACTATTTGAAAATAATATGTATTCTTGTTTTTTATATTATTCATTTGGTTCTTTATAGATTATTTTTAATAGATAACTTATTTAACACTAAATTATTTAGAAGTTATAGTTTCATTTCAACATAATATTAGAACTTCGATTTGAATAGTGTTGATATATTTTCGATTATTTTTGATTAATAATATTTGATTAATTATTAATCTTTATAGTTTATAATATCGTTAAAGTTTTTTTAAATCAAAACTTTGTATATATATATATAAAGTTTAATCATTTATTCTTAATAATTTTTTCTTTCCTAATTTTTTCATTCATAATTTTTCCATTCATAATTTTTCCATTCATAATTTTTTCATTCATATTTTTTATTATTATGTTTGTAGAAATAAATAATCTTGTATTTTTCTATTATTCAATTGATTTTTAATTATAATTAAATAAATGTCTTTAGCTTTAAATAGTATAGCTTTAACTATTACACCGGTTAAATATGTACTAATTTTATCTTCATTATTATTTTAAACTTAAACTTCGTTCAACTTGTATTTAAAACAATGATAATTTAAAACAATGATAATTTATGTAAGATGTTTTTTTGTATATAATATACATGTTATTATAATGGATGAAGGGATGATTATTGAATGGTTATTATTTTGATATTATGAGATTTTTTTAATAATTTTTCTATCTTTATATAATAAGTATTTCATATTAATTCATTTGGTACTTATTGTTGGTTGAGATATATATATCTAATTATTGTTCTACTTACGATCTGACGAGTAGCTATATTTTTGAATAGAATTTATTTTCGATAATTTCAATTGATTTTAATCGATTTAAATTTCTTTTCTATTTGAAAATTAGTTACGAAACACGTGTAATCTTTTTATTATATTTATCTTATGATATTTACTATACTTTATATTATACTCATTTATTGTGCTTTTAATTATTAATTTTTCTATATGTGATAGTGGATTTTCATCGATGAGTTCTTGAAAATTGGTTATTTTCCTTAAAACTATATATTTTATATATATATATATTTATATATATTAATAAACCATAGGGCAGCAAAAAAAATTTTTGAAATTTTATTTACCACCAGTGGGTAAATATATATATATATAAATATAAATATATATATATATATATATATATATATATATATATATATATATATATATATATATATATATATATATATATATACATATATATATATATATACATATATATATATATACATATATATATATATACATATATATATACATATATATATATATACATATATATATATATACATATATATATATATACATATATATATATATACATATATATATATATACATATATATATATATATACATATATATATATACATATATATATATACATATATATATATATACATATATATATATATACATATATATATATACATATATATATATACATATACAATTAAACCTTGGGAGAGGCATTATGCCGGTAATAAACACACGCACTGGTTCAGTCCTTTATTAATTTATATAGTCTTTTGTTAAATTATTTCATTGCACTCTTGCAATCTCTTCAGTAACTTGTCTCTCCACTTCCAAATAAATGGAAGTGGAGAGACAAGTTACTGAAGAGATTGCAAGAGTGCAATGAAATAATTTAACAAAAAACTATATAAATTAATAAAGGACTGAACCAGTGCGTGTGTTTATTACCGGCATAATGCCTCTCCCAAGGTTTAATTGTATTTCTTTCAACACACGTATCCACATCAAGAATCTTGCACACGAAATACACATACGAAATATATACATATATATATACATATATACATATATATATATATATATATATATATATATATATATATATATATATATATATATATATATATATATATATATGTATATATATGTATATATATATGTATATATATATGTATATATATATATGTATATATATATGTCTATATATATATGTATATATATATATGTATATATATATATGTATATATATATATGTATATATATA
>NC_142931.1:58645967-58665967 GCF_046866305.1 Octopus bimaculoides | reverse complement strand
AATACCAAAGGTAGATTAAATTATAGTATTTTATTGAAAATGAGAAACTTCGCAAATTGTTACTCTGAGTAAAAAGTTTGTAAAGTTATTCATCTTCAATAAAACACTATAGATATATTGTATTTTATTGTATACTAGCAGTATAACCCGACGTTGTCCAGGTGTGACTTATTACGCCATCTACGATAAGTCTTGCTAGGTGAAAATCAACTAAAACAGAAAGCCTTACAATGAAAAAACCCTTATGATGTAAATATGTTCATAATTCAAAAGACAAAATTAATAGGGAAAGTGTGAAGGCTGTTTTGTGTAACATTATTAAGTGTACGTAAATTTCATCCGTCTAATGGGCTATACAAATGCTTGTGCTAAACAACTTTTTGCGCTGCCTTGATTATACATAGCAGGGTAATTCCTTTTCACAGGAGGTAGGACGGCAATTTCTGATGAAGCAATTGCTGGCGATCTGTTGCTACACAGTTCTGCCAGAATTCTATCAGATTGGGCAGTAGATGATGATGCACTGTTTTGCATTATGTTCAAAGCAGCTTCTGGAATGTGGTGAATTGCTGCAGTCTGTTGCTGTCTTTTTAAACCGGTTGCTTTCTTTCCCCAGCAAGCTCTCTTGTTTGGAGGCATAATCTATATACATATTAAACAGAACAACAAAAGTTATAACAGATGGGAGGGTCGGTAGTTTTCACATTTCGGTGATTTTTCAGATTAACACCCGCACGATTAAGTAACCCTAACCTTAAAACCGTAACCGTAAGACTAACCCTCATCGTAACCCTAAAACCGTAACCCTGACCCAAAAACCGTAACCCTAACACCCTAGTGAAAATCGTGCGGGTGTTAATCTGAATAATAATAATAATGACCTCTGCAAATCAAACTCCACAACCCACAACTAAGTCTTTAGTGTGTATATATATATATATGGGCAACACACACACACACACACACACACACACACACACACACACACACACACACACACACACACACACACACACTAAATAAAAAAATGTTAGTAAGTACAGAACTTCAGCATTATATATTAAGATGGGCAACACACACACACACTAAATAAAAAAGATGTTAGTAAGTAAAAGTGTTTTAAAAAAGATTGTTAAATTTTCAGATTAACACCCGTACGATTTTCACTACAGTGTTAAGGTTAGGGTTTGTTAGGGTTAGGTAGGTAATGATGCGGGTGTTAATCTCAAGATTTACGAAAAGATTTTCAAAAAAAAACTCACAGTTTGTAGGGAATAAATGTTTGTTGATCGTATTTGAGAAAGATGTCTCGATGGTGAAGGACGGTGTTAGAAATGGAAAGTAAACTTATAATTCCCGCCAATTAGAATGAGGTCATTGGTAACCATAGGTACATATGTATGTGTGTATTTACGTATGATTGGTAGTGTGTCTGTTTATTTGACTCTCACTCTCCTTCGTTTGTCTGTCATTACAGTATCGAAATGTGATTTGATACTGAGATAGTTTCTTTTTTTTCTCCTTCCTTTCTTTTTGTATTTGTTGTTGGATTTTTCGTAAAGGTTCGTAAGAGAAAGTAGGAGTTGAAAGGATCTGTATTAGAAAGAGGAAATTAGATTTTATTAGGGAGAAAATGTTTACTCGTGTAGTTTTATGGATTATATTCGTTATTAGGAAATTTTTGGAGTGAAAAAATGACGCAGTGACCTAACAAATTGTATTTAGAATATTAATTGCGATTGTTTAATCGAAGAAATTTGGAATTGTGTAAATGTATGAATTTTAAACATACACACACACACACACACACACAGAGTAGATTTGCCTTTTATAGTATAGATGCATGTGTGTGTAGGTAAATGAATTTTGATCAGAATTTCAACAATGAGTGTTCAGTTCTTTGAGCAGTTTAAACGCATGCTCAATGAATTAGTGTCTGAGTATTGCACAAACATGTGTACCTTTCATGTACAACCAAGGCAAAAGCCAGAATGAAACTATGTGACAAGATTGGATTACAAGTACAGTTAATCTAATGGGCTGCCATATTCACAACTTATGGATCAAACCAAAAACATGACATTTGCTCAAGATGCCATGTAGTGGGATCAAAACTGGTACATTATTATTGAAACAAAAACTTTTTAACCATTCAAGCCATACGAATACATGTATAGTTATGTATCATTTTGGATCTGCTTTGCACAAGAGTGGCAACATTCACATACATCTATACATATGTATGTACACATATATATTCATTTACATAGACATCTATAAACATACCTAGATATATCTCACACACACACACACACATATATATATATATATACACATACACAGGTACACTGCAAAACCAAGTGTGTAGAAATGTTCATACACTTATTTGTTACATCCTTACATCTTATTTAAGTGATGAATAAATTTGTTATTCAAGAAAATATCTAACACTCAGATTACAGCATCAAATCATCAGAGTTTGTATAGTAAGCAAAATAAAAACATGTCTCAAGGTTTCCTCACACTGGTGAGTCACATGGGTTATGAACCCACATCATCTAAAGGGAGATGTTTCCAGTGAAAAAAAAAAAACAATAACAATCAGATATTCAAGTTCAAATCTGCTAGAATGTTTTGAAAATTAATGAAAATGTTATTTGGATTTTTATTGTTCTGCATGTGCCTCATGATTTATTATCTGTTTGTAGACATAAGCACATATCAACGAACAATTTGCTGATTTCTATAAACTGCCTGTACTTGTTAGAATTATTGATCCAGTAGATTAGCTTTGAGTGAGGAGACAAGACCCCTAACACTGGTGAATCACCTGTTATGAACAAAATTAGGTACATCAGTATGACTTCAGTCACACTGCACGGTAATCTGGACAAGTGTTTTCTTTTTTAACTCCAGATTGACCAAAGCCTTATTGAGTGGATTTGATAGGTGGAAACTGAAATAAGCCTCTCCCTCTCTCTGTATACACACACACACACACACACACATATATATATAATTTTATTTAAAAGAGTTCCAACTCTGTCTGTTTTTTATGTTTTTTATTTATATTCTTGTAAAATTTATGTGGGATATAGAATATGGAATATATAATATATAATATAAAAAAAGATGGATGGTACAATGAAATGAAGTATTGAATGTCTTATTGAATATATGGAATATGTTTTATTGAATATATGGAATATGTCTTATTGAATATATGAAATATTGAGTGTTCAATATAAAGGATTAAATATATAAATATATAAAGGCGAATACGTATTTTCTATACCTTGTGGTATTTCATCATGGCCAGTATGACAGACTGTAACAGACTGTAATAGACTGGCTGGTTTTCTGTCTTTTATACCTATTCCTTTGGACAGCAGCAGTATGTGTTTAGCTATTTGTAGAGTTGATGCCAAGTTTATTTTTAGAAATGATGATATTTGATAGATCCTTTGTGTTTTGGTTATAGGGATAAGATTTTTGAACCCTAGTAGGTGTTTGGCTATTTTTAGAAATGATGACATTTGAGAGATTTTTTGTGTTTTAGTTATAGGGATAAGATTTTTAAACCCCAAGTAGGATAAATTTAATCATTGTTTGTTAAGAGTAGGTTTAAATTTCTTAATAAAGTCCTTTTCTTTGCATTTTCTCTCAATTTCATTCCGGTTGTAAAGTTTATGGAATGGAAATATAATAAAAGTTTGATGACCACATGTTGCCAGATGGTTACTCAGAAGTCCGCCAAATACCACTGAGTGTTACAGTCTGTCATACCGGCCATGATGAAATACCACAAGGTATAGAAAATACGTATTCGCCTTTATATATTTATATATTTAATCCTTTATATTGAACACTCAATATTTCATATATTCAATAAGACATTCAATACTTCATTTCATTGTACCATCCATCTTTTTTTATATTATATATTATATATTCCATATTCTATATCCCACATAAATTTTACAAGAATATAAATAAAAAACATAAAAAACAGACAGAGTTGGAACTCTTTTAAATAAAATAATATATTCCTCTATACACGATCATACAAAACCCTTTTTTTTTGTATTTATTTTTACTCATATATATATATATATATATATATATATATATATATATATATATATAAACAAAGTCAGGAGGTGTGAGAGGTAAATACAGATTTATTTAACCATGTGGCTTCCATAGGGCTGCAGCTGTTTTACAGCTAATAGCTAAGTCCATATGAGGAACTTACTATTATAGTTACATGATTCTCTGGATTCACATCTTATAATACTCATATGTATGTATGGATGAGTGTGTGTAAATATTTGTGCTACCCTGTCTTGACATTATGTGATTGTTGTAAATGAATGTCAAGCATTTTCTATATTCTGTGAAAATGTCTGGCCATGGGGGAATATTATCTTGCTTGGAAAAGGTAAGGGTTAGTGACAGGAAGAGCATCTGGCCAGATGTGTTCACATATATGTATACTTATGGATGTGTCTATGTATGTGCGTGTGTGTTTATACATGTATAAAGTGCATTGAAAAAGTTCCTGACTTTATTTTTCCCACCAAAACTAATGCCACATGGATAAAATCCTATGGGTGGGAGGTGATACAATCCTTCCTGTGCATGTGTGAAAATTTCATGTGTGAAATTTTCATACTGGTAGGCCACATAAGTTCCCAGCTGTTATGCCTAGAATACAGATTTTGGTTTTCTCACAAGATGATCAAATGCATCGAGCAGAGACCATAAACCCATGTCACATCACCAGTGACGATGGTCTTCATGAAATCTGGATCATGGTTTGCACTGTCCAACATGTCCTGAGTGATTTCTATGCAGAGTTGCTTCTGCTGCTCTGCCAGCACCTTCATGGTAAATTTCACTGACACTCTCCATATGCACAAATCCTCCATTAAAATGAAATGCAATTATCCTGTGCTTATTCTCACTTCGTGAGCAATTTCCCGGATTGTTACACAGTGGTCTTCCATGACTATTCTCCAAAGCTTCTCAATTGGCTCCTCTTTTCAGCTTGTGGATTACCTGCCTGAGTGTGGATTACGCTCTCTGAGGTGTGGCCATGTTTGAAGCAGTTGTACTACTCCTTGATCTATGTTTGCTTTTGGAATCATGCTGAATCTTCTGGATATTTTGAGCTTGAGTATCATCAGGTTTTTGGCCAAACTTAATGCAATATCTCTGCTCAATGTGTTCAGTGAAAATGAAAATCCAATCAGTGCACACTACATGACTGTATGCAGAAAACGTGGTATCACCTATCACCCAAAGGATTTTGCCCACATGGCATTAGTTTTGGCAGGAAAATGAAGTCAGATACTTTTTGAATGCACCTTGTATGTATATACATGTCAATTCATATGGACTGAAGTGAGTGCTGGGTAATACACTTGCTTTGAGTATATTACCCAAATGACGTTGTGTTCTATGTATTACACTACACAATAAAGCACATCATTAGATGTGTTCTATTATAACAATTACACAATATTGTCTAAAATGCTTTATGATAGACTTTTGTAACATCTTGAAATATTTGAGAATACTGTTTATGAATGATGCATTGCCCTTACAACCTATCAAATTAATTGACCTCTTTTAAAGTAACAAATATAAATAGGTGTGTTTCCACAGCTATTTGAGCTATTTGAGCCACTTTGCCATTGTTTAACCCTGTTTTGTTTTTTGTTTTTCTTTGATTGAACAAACTCATGACTAAGAAATTATACTTTTTTTTTCAGAGGAAAGTAGGGGAATTTGGAACTTTTCAGAGGATGGTAGGGAAATTGGGGAGCTTTTTCAGAGGATGGTAGGGGAATTTTGAGGAAATTTGGCTGCTCTTTCTAGCAAGTAAGGTGCCCATGTAGAAATTTCATCATGTATAATTCTTAAAAGTAATGGAATCCTCAATATTTGTAATCTTATTCAGGAACATTTATAAATACTGAAGTTTCGATTTTACTTTTGAAATCTTATCAGTAGTATACAACATAGACATACTTAACTGCAAAGAAACTGATAAAAAGGAACCTATTCTGGGAACTAGTTTTAGGTGTTGGGGAGAACAAGACGATAGATGACAGAAATCTTTGTATGAATGACTCAAAGCTCACAAAACCTAATTCAACTTAATTCTCAAGTGGTTCCTTTGCAATAGTCAATCACCTTGAAAACAGATTAATTCCACACTGCTCCCAATCCCCAACGAAGTTTCATTTTTCTTTTTAATTTATAGTCCAAAGAAGCAAGGCCATAGTGCATAGATCTAAATGATTTTAGTTCAGTTAATTTTTAGTTGCAATTATTGCTGACATTTTTCAAAGAAAAACATGGCCGGAAGTCTAAAAGAACACAGTTCTAGAGATAAACAGAACAAGGTTCTTAGGCTTGACAGAATGAAACATTATGAATGAAGAGAAAGAGGAAAGACACTAAGAAATATATTTAAGTGATGATGTCAGAACAATAATGTTTTTAGTGGGAGCATAACTTAATACTGAGTGATGTGTTGCTGATAGTTTGTAAATGCTTTGCCTATTATGCATCATCATTAAAAGTTTATTTATTTTTATTTTTGTGTGGGGTGTGTTAATGATAGAAAAAAATAGTCTGTGTGAAGTATATAAACATTTAGCTGTGGGACCTTTGTGAATAGAAAGCTAATGAATTTTAGAATGTATTTATGCCCTTTTGGTGCTAATTATTACTAAGTTGTATGAATCCTGATGGCTTTAGAAAACCATTTTAATAGAGGATGTAAAATTTTATGATATTTGAAATCAGAAACTAAATAAGAAAGGGCTTGGTCTCTCTTTACTGTCTGGGTCAACATGCCTAACTTAAAATCAATATTACTGTATCCAAAGCAGTACTGGAGTGTCTGAGACAGTTGTATAAGGAACTGAACATCATGTAATATTTAGTCTTTTGTACATTCCAAGTTCACACTGAGATTTAGTAAAACTTTTATCTCTCTGGAGTCAATAGAATAAATACAATAATGGACTGCAATTGTTTCAGATGACTCTACTCCTATTTGAGGCTTTGTGCCAAACTATGAAATTATAGACTCAGCAAAAATGTATCACTGTAAGTTAAGTAAAATATACCTGTAGCCATAACAGAAGTAAACCACAAAAAACATGAAGTAATAAGTCAGCTGATATTTTGAAGACCAATAGAAAAATTAACAAAAGCCAGAGAAAGCAGGAAATAGTCAATACTACCATTGCTCTCAATCCCTAGAAGCATAGGAAAAGACAAATTAAAAAATGAAATCAAAACAGAGCTTTAGCAAAACTGCCAAGTGGCTATGAAATTAGGAAGCTAAGTTTTTTAGATGTTGAATGCAAAAGTACTTGCTACAATATTAAAAAATCAAATAACTATCCTAAACATGAAAAATTAGCATAAAAGAGTAACTAAAAAAATTGATATAGATAAGTTTCTCAAATATTAAATCATAAGAAGGATGATAAATCAGGCATAGCTATCAGGAATGAAATGTTAATGCAAAAATGACATGAAATAAATCATTTAAAAATGTATTTTGTACTTCAAGAAAAATCTTGGAAAAAGCATGTCAAAGGTGACAGTTGCTACACATACAAGACACAACTCAAACTAATGAGAGAGCCTATACATGGCCACTCAATCTACTAGAAATAGCAGACAAATCTCCCTCAAATTACACTCTCATCTTAAAAAAGAACATTAGATATCCTGGATTCTCTGCATATAAGAAGAATTAGAATCTGAAGATTAACCAGCAAAATGAAAAATAATAATGTTCAAAATGAAAAATAATAATGTTCACTGACTTAACAATACTTCTGCAAATATGTATAACATAGTGTATATCTAGCTATCAAAAGAATTTTTATGCTCAGCCAGAAAGGAGACCTGCTAAAAAAAATACGTTGACTGAATTAACAATCAATTCCCAAGAATCCTATGAATGTTCTTAGCTTATTTATGATTCATTAAAATAAAAAAAAAAGTTATCCACTTGAGTTGTAAATGTAAAAAGCTTTCTTACAATCAAATTACTTTATATTTCAAAACACTAAGAAAAAAGATATAACTATTTTTCTATCTTTTTAAATAATAACAGTAACAAAAGCACTCAGAGAGCGCAAACCTCTGCCAAGGCAACACCAACATCCTCTCAACGATTAGCCAGAGATGATTTTTAAAATGAGAATATCTGAAAATAAAGTCAACTGCTCTCACAAATGAGAATATCAAAAATGAACCTGACCAATCTCAAAAATTAAGTTTAAAAAAACAGGAAAAACAATCCAGAATCCTTTTCCAGTACTGGATCAATCCCAAAATCTAATCAGTTCATGCCAGTTATGAGGCCAAACATCCCTGAAAGGTTCATTCAAATCCATCCAGTGGCTCTTGAGATATCTTGTCCACTGACAGACAAGCAAAACAAACAAACAAACACGACTGAAAACAATATCTCCACCTTTGCAAAGCAGAGGTAATAATAATAATTATTGTTATTATTATTTCTACTCTATGCAATGGAGGGGGGGGGGGCTAGTCGATTACATTGACCCTAGTGTATAACTGGTACTTATTTCATCGACCCTAAAAGGATGACAGGCAAAGTCAACCTTGGCATAATTTGAACTCAAAACAACAGCAGATGAAATACCACTAATAATAGCAAATTCGAAGAGATGGGGCAAGTCATTTACATTGGCCTTAAAATTCGACTGGTACATTATTTTATTGACCCAAAAGGCTGAAAGGCAATGTTGACCTCAGAACATAAAAAGTTGGAAGAAATACCACTTAGCATTTTGTCCAGCACACTAACAATTCTGCTAGTTTGCTTTCATAATAATAATAATAATAATAATAATAATAATAATAATAATAATAATAATAATAATAATAATAATAATAATAATTCTCTCTACAATAAGCACAAGGCCTGAATTTTTCTCACTTTTTTGGTGGGGGGAGGGGTCTTAGTCAATTACATCAACCCCAGTATGCAACAGGTACTTATTTTATTGAAAGGATGAAAGGCCAATTTGAACTCAGATGATGAAGATGGGTGAAAATGCCGCTAAGCATCTGTCTAGCGTGCCAACAATTCTGCCAACTCACAATAATATTGGTTTCAAATTTTGCCACAAGGGCAGCCATTTTGGGGGAGGGGATGTGTCAATTACATCAACTCCAGTGTTCAAGTGGTACTTAATTTTTCGACCCCAAAAGAATGAAAGGCAATGTCAACCTTGGCGGAATTTGAATTCAGAACATATCACCGAGTGAAATACCGCTAACCATTTCTTTCAGTGTGCTAACAATTCTGCCAACAATAATAATAGTTTCTTAGGCATATTATTTTATCAACCTCACAGGAATAATATGCAAAGTTCACCTCAGTGGAATTAGAACTCAAACTGCAAAGAGCTGGAAAAAATAGAACAAAGCATTTTTACCCAAAGCTCTAATGATTCTGTCATGCTACTGTTCTCTAAGGTGAAGGAAAAAAGATATTTGAATTTGAATTTTAGATTGCAATGCAGAATATAATAACTCCATACTTTATAATACTAACTCTAGCTATACTTGTATCACCTCAAGGTTTTGCAAAAACCAATGAAAAGAAAGTTAAATTGTGCATATTGGCAGAAATCAGGCCAAACATTCTATCTTTACATTCAATAAACTGCAAATTGAAAATTACTAATTCCTTATATTATGAATCAAGGAGAAGCAATTTCCTTTAAAATTTTCTGTGATGATAAAATGCAAAAGGCTAAATTATTGATCTGAACTGAAGATGTGTCTCTCCAAGAGGGTGAAGTATTTTGAAGGTTACAAGCTAAATAGAGATGGAAAAATTGAATGGAAATGTGATGCCATTCTTAAGAAAATGAGATTAAAAATTGATCAAGATTATTCCCAGATATAGTTCTTTCTTTTTTTTTTTTAGAATGGAGATAAAGGTCTATGCATTCAAAATCAAAAACAATATCTACTATAACATTGTATTTGCAAAAGCAAAAACTGAAATATAAAATTCTGTATTTTCTTACTACTTAAAAAAAAAAGAAAGAAAAACTGAAATAATTGTTCTAACAGAAAATGAAATTGTTTATTACCATGGCCTATTTTACAATATGTGTGAATTAAATATAGCCACAGCCATATTTATTCACTACAATAAAAGAATTAAAAGTCCATAAAATTACAGACACCATTTATTTAATTGTTGTGTAATAATTCTGTAAACTGTCTTTGAGTACAGAATTAATTTTCCACATTGTTCTAAGGAGTGAAGAATTTCTTTTCTATTTGATGATCTTAATTTTCCCACCACACCCAACACGATTTTGTTAAATTTGTTAGCCATTATACTGTATAAGTTAACTTTGACCAAACAATCCAATCATTAATTATATATATTCAGAACACCTAAAAAGAATCACAAAAGAATAGTAAAAGAAGATAGTCAGGATGATAGGGAAAAAAATAATAAAACTCAACTGCTTGAATTAAAATTTACAGTTAAGAATCATGCTTACTGGAAAATAGCTTTCCCAATCATGCTTCATAACTCCAGTCAACCCAAAAAACAAAAGCAAATTTTCTATGATAATCCTTGACTAAGCCAAATTATTACAAAATCCTTGAAGTGGAAAAAAAAACTAATAACCTACAAATAAATATTAAGCAAAGAAATACAAAAAGCTGATGATGCTGAAAGTTCAAATAAAGCAAAAACTACCTTAACTATACTGACCTTTCTCCACCAGGCTCACACAAGAGGAAAGTGTATGTTAGTCATAAATGAAATCTGGTGAAAAGCAACCATCTCCTAGTTTACTTCATATACTGACAATTATTCATATAATTTTATTAGAATTGAGGTATGCATTAAACAATGTGTAAAAAACATCTACACAGCTATAGAATATTTAAACATATCTTTTGTTATTTGCATACTTTATTATCCCTTTTGATACCAAAGCACCTGATGCTGTCTTACAGTCATATGACATGAAACTATGAGTATGGTTCTATATTCTTTCTTCTTTTTTTTCTTGAGATGAGGAATTCTGTACATTATTTACATTATTCTATTGAACAGATATGTGTCCACATCTTGTTTGTTGTTACCACATTTCAGCTGATTTACTCTCTAGCCTTCATCAGGTGTCCTGGTAGAATTTTGAACCCAAGCCTGGGTTCTCATTCCTAAGGTATTTTTTGCTTTATTATTATTATTATTATTGTTATTATTATTATTATTATTTATTCAAGACACTGCCTGGAATTGAACTCGCAATATTGGGGTTAGTAACCCACACTCTTAACTATTATGCTATATGCCTATGCCTTGAATAAATAATAATAATAATAATAATAATAATAATAATAATAATAATAATAATAATAATAATAATAATAATAATAACAACAACAACAACAACATCAGCACAAAATATCTGAGGAATGAGAACCCAGAGTTGGGTTCAAAATTTTACCAGGACACCTGATGAAGGCTAAAGAGTAAATCAGCTGAAACATTGTGGTAACAACAAACAAGATGAGGACATATATCCATCCAATGTAAATAGTGTATGAAACTACGAGTATTAAAATGTTCATATTTAATATATAAAACATTTCACCATAATTATATTTAAATATCCTTATGTTCTAAACACTAATTTAATGAAATGGTTTATTTTACTAAATCCCTTCAAATTCTTGGTTATTTTCAGAATTAATTGAAACAATTAAGCAGTGTATTTCAAGGGTTAAATTAAATAACAAAAAACTTTTAGCCACTAGAACCAATTTGATGAAAGTATCAAGTTACATTGGAAGACGGTGAGCATATGGAATGTGTGTAAAATATTTCAAATTAGATATATATTATGTATTCACTCTATTAATATCCATACATATTCACATATTTCATATAGTAAATTATGACAGAAAAAGGGAAAATTTGTATAAAAATATGTGTATGTGTCTGTACATGCGTTTTTGTGTGCATGTGCGCAAGTGTAGTTCTACAAGAAACTGAAATAAAAACAGTTCCCACAGACAGTCAGCAAAATCAAATTTTTGTAACTAAAAATATCATAATTTAATTATAAAATATATTCCCTGTCTCAGCACAATTCAAAGAGTTCAAATGAAATTTGGTGCATATTTAATATGGGTTATAAATTGATGTCTTAGAGTTTACAGATATAGATTGGCAACAGTGTTCATCTTTGAATCCTTTATCTAGACACTACTGTAATCATAGTAAGCAATCTATAAACAAAAGTTCTTACATGTGATCTGTTGAAGTGTGTTTTAGTGCATAAAGGAGTTGTTGAACCAAGTTTTCATCTCTGCATCCAAGGATCCTTCGAGCATCATCAGCAATTTTTGAATTGAAAAGAAGACTCTTATTGTGCATACTTGATGGCAGTGCTGTAGGCAGGGGCAATTCCGGTAACACTACAATTTCAAAGATCGCAGCAGGAATTAAGTATCATTTAAAAAAAATATATATATCCACCAAACTTGTCACTGATTAAATAAAATACATTGGATTTAATCAATAAGACAGAAGATTTATGTGAATAAATAAACAAGAAAGTGTGAAACTGTATCGAATTACTACGACAGCAATTTTCTAAAACACAAGAAACTTTATTCAGCCACTTGGATATCAAAATATCTTTGTGAAAGAAACCAACTATCCACAAACATTAAATCAAAGTCAAAGACAACAATCCATCCCCTCCGTTTCACTATGACAAATATCATTTTTAAAAACACAGGGAGTGGAGTAGATTTTTTTAAACAAAATCTGTCAAAAAGTTTCTATTTTCTTTGAAGAGACGAAGGAAATGAATTATGACTTTGATAAAATGAATAAAATAGAAGTTAAAATTCAGATAAAAATTTAATATTCTCAGCGATCATTATTATTAGAAAGAAAACAGAAAGATTCAAAGATAATCCAAAACTTCAAATATAAATAATTTATGCTTAAAAGATTTTCATGTTCTACAATGATACTCATAAGACCAAGTTGCAATTTACACTAAAATGCTTCACAACTACACCCCAACCACGCAAAAAAAAAATTATTCAAAATATTTAGAGCTGAATAATTTCTTGAAAGAAAACAAATTTTTTTAACAATTTAGAGAAAAAAAAGATAAACAAAGTGAACATTTTTTTAAATTCAAGACAACTGGCTATGCTTGCAAGTCATAGAAACTTTCTTCACATGAAACAAAAAAGGTTAAGAAAAGTATAAGATTTTTGTGATAAAATTAATATTTCTTCAACTGAATGAACTTTGAGAATGTGGAAGCTACATCAAATAAAAACTATTGAAAGAAATGGGGGGGAAAATAGATAAAGAAAAAAAAATTCATGATGAGAACTGAGAAAGAAAATATTTAATCCCAAACTAAAGAAATATAAACTGGCTCCAAAACAGAATGAGATGGCTGTGTGCCACTGTTGTGTGCCAGTCATTGACACGCATGCTTGAGAGTTAAATCTAGTTTGTTTTTAGCTTTGTTTTGCTTTTTTTGTTTCTTCTTTTTTTGCAATGGATGTTTTGGCACTGAAGACAGGCAGCAATTATATACACAAAGAGAAAGAAAAAACAAAGACAGAAAGAGAAAGTATAATTAATTATTAACTGGAATAGTTAAAAAGTAAGTTATCTCCATTTATATGACACAAATACGAAAAAAAATTATTATAAATAACAGAAAAGATTACTAATCTGATTTATCAAAAATTTAACTTTATTCAATTTTTCATTTGATAATTATGAATAATGTGGCTCAGAAAGTTAGTTTTTGCATAGGATAAAAACAGAATTTTCCCAGAGCCAAAAATCCAATGCCAAATGAATTGTCTGTTGCCAAATGGGCTGTGCCAAAACATCCCTAACCAAACCCAAAATTGGTGTGGAGAAATCTGATAGTAAAAATACAAACTGAAATAATATTACAAACAAATGAGGAGTGTTTAACATACTAGTAAGTACCCTAGTTATTGATGAGATTATTTTTGATACTGTGACATTGTGCCTATTACTTCATAGCTTTAATACTATAAGAAGAAATTGGCACATGAGACAGCAACCTTTCTCAAACATTAAAACAAATGAAATAATGACTATTAGAATCCTTTTCAGAGAAGTAAAATTAATTTCTTACATAGACTTACAGCTTCAGATATGTAAAGAAAGAAAAGACATTTGATTAGCTGATGGATATGCCTTTCTCAAGAGAATTAGGAACATTAGTGAAGTGAAATGGCAACAATTAAGAAACAAAACTAAGCCAGAAGTCTATCTCTACACTAACCAAGCAAAAGTTTTTGATTTTATTGGAGGACAGATTAAAGTTGAACATTAAATATAATCCACATTTTAAAACTGTGCCTGTACACCTATACAAAGAAGGAATAAAAGTATGAGGTAAGTTCATTATCACATTTTTATTCCATTCTCATGTTTATTAAAAAACACTGAATATATTTTTAATATATTAAAAAGAAAACACATCAAAGCTATATTGTTAAATTTAGTATAAAGTACATTCAAGAAGTTACTTTTGCCCTACAAGATAAGGTAAAGTTAAATTAATATATTCAAGCATTATACTTCTTACTAGAAGGTTTTGTCAGCTCACTGATTATCTTACAAAATTTTGTTGCCAAAATTGTCTTTTGACAACTTCCTTTCCATGATCACCTATTATTATTATTATTATTATTATTATTATTATTATTATTATTATTCACCTGTCACTCCATTCTGAGTTCAAATTCTGCCAAGGTCAACTTGGCCTTTCATCCTTTCGGAATCAATAAATTAAGTACCAGTCAAGTACTGAGGTCAATGTGATTGACTAGTCCCCTCCCCTAAATTTGCTGCCCTTGTGGCAAAATTTGAAATTATCATTATTATTATTATTATTATTATTACTATTATTATTATTATTATTATTATTATTATTATCATCATCATTGCCTTGTGCCTAGATTAGAAACGATTATTATAATTATTATTACTATTATCATTAATATTAAAATGACAGAAAACTCACACTACCATAAGCAAGTTGCACCTTTATTTCCAAGCCTATCTGCTACAGTTCAAGAGCTTCTCAAGGAAAGAAAACATTAGCATGGTCTTTGATAGGCATGAAGTTTAAAACTTTTAATAAAGGAATACAAGTAATGCAAAATGATACCAAATAGCAACTATTACAGGTTTAGATCCATCACAAGTTAAGTGTGACTAAAAATGAAGCTCAAAGAGTACTCTGATCACTAGGGTTGATCAATTAGTTATTACTTAGATGCTAGTGCATGATTTAACAAGATGGAAACTTAGGAAATAATTGCTTCCATAAAAACTCTGCTGATGCATTGACAATGAAAAGAGCTTTAAAAGTCTATAACAGCAACAGAAGAATTGCTGTATACAATCTAATGGATACAAAAGAGGTAACGGTTATTCTATATTCCTAAACTGGTATTATTTTTGAAAGAGTACAGATTTTTTGAAGTCTGATAGCGATAGGTATACTGAACAGTGCTGTACCTAGATAAATTTGAGGTTTAATTAAGTCAGTTTAGAAAGTTAACATCATACAACCTAGAAACATGTCACTGCACAGACCCATCAAAGATACAGAATAAATAATTTATTAATTATAATTCAGTTATTAGTAAAACTATAGTTGCTCAAAGATTGAAAATTTATATACAATTAAAGGCTTAGCATTGTACAAATTAGACAAGGCATTCATAATCAGAAGGCTTTACCTTCAAAAATTAGATGTCAATGATTCATTTCAGTTAAATCTTCATCTCTCAAGAGTTAATATACACATGCTCTTCCAATAAGCTATTAAGTATTGGGTCAGCCCATAAATAATGCAGTTTTTTCAATTGCATGAACTAAAAGTCAGAGGGAGACAAGATAAACTACTTGCATCAACTTGCTATAAAAGCAGGTAGTAATTTTACCTTGTTCTTATTCTTAGTGCAAGTTTTGAAGAATGCAGTTCGATTTTAACAGTTATTTTTTCAGAGTGGAAGTGACTAAGGAGCATATTCGGTATATTTTGCTTTGTGAGTTCAATAAAGGCAACAATGCAACAGAAAGTGTGAGGAATATTAATGCAGTAGATGGGGATTGGACAATAAGTGTAAGCCAGTGTCAATGGTGGTTCCAGAAATTCCAAGCCAGAAACTACAGCTTAGATGAGGCTCTTCCTGGAAGATCTGTAGAACTCGATGAGGACATCTTGCAAATCCTGGTGGAACAAAATCACATCATAACTGTTGAGGAACTAGCAGAGAAGCTTGGATTTGGTCACTCAACCTTTCGTTGACACCTGCGTGCCATCGGAAAAGTCAGCAAATTGGGTCAATGGGTTTTCTATAAAAATGTCAAGCGCTGAAGACAGTGGGTAGGGAAAGGAGAAACACTGGCACCTCAGGCTAAAGAAGGTCTTCACCTACATAAGGTGTTGTTATCTGTTTGGAGAGATATGAAAGGTTTAGTCCACTTTGAACTTTTAAACCCAAACCAAACAATAACAAAGGAGATCTACTGCAAGCAGCTTGAGTGGCTTAAGTCAGCACTAGAAGAAAAATGACTGTCTTTGCTTTCAGCACGAAACATATTCTTCCATCAGGCTAATGCTCAGCCACATACAGTGAGGATGACATTCCAAGGGCTAAAGCAGTTTGAATGGGAAACGATGCCCCATCCACCATATTCGCTGGACATTGCCCCATCTGGTTATCATTTATTCTACAGTCTTCAAAATCATTTGGATGGAGAAAAATATGAACTCTGTAGACGAAGTCAGAACAGTAATGGAAGAGTATTTTTCATCACAGACAAGTGAATTTTGGAAGAGGGGCCTTGCAAGTCTACCAAATAGATGGAAGAGCATTGCAGAAAATGAAGGAGAGTACATTTTAGATTTAAAAAGAACTTTGTTTATCTTAATTTTGAAAAATAAAAGAAGTATAAAAAAATAGTATTATTTATGGGAATATCCAATAATTATCGATAAAATATTTTTGTAACCTAATAAGTCTAATTGAGAAAGCACCAGGCAGTTTGATTTTGAAGATCTAAGTAAAAGAATGGAAAATTTTGATTTAGATTTGGGCCACATATGACTAATGAACAAAAGTTATTTCACATTAAACTATTCACAAAATCATTCCTCACCAGATGCAATTTATTGGTTTATATTGTTTTATAAATTATATTTGGCAAATAACAGTGTCCTTCCTTGCAGTTTTCCAAGGAGCCAGTCAGAATTTTGCAACAATTCTAATGGGAAAGACAAGTGATTTGCCAGTGCATCTTAGATACATCGTTTATTTGAAAGCATTAGTATTTTCAGTTTTCTCTCTGATGTTTATATTCCTCACCAACATACATCAGTGAAAGATATATGTAATATACACATACACACACGACCTGCTTCCACAGTTTCTATCAACCAAATTCCACTCACCGGGCATTAGTGAATCTGAGGCACTTGCACAAAAAGCCATGCAGTGGGATTTAACCAAAAGCTTTGTAGCAATGAAGTGAACTTCTTAACTGCATAATGAATGCCTGTATCCCACCCAATAATGCCAGTGCAACTTAACCATAATGGATTCCACAAGGGCTGTTATTTCTTCAATCACCAAAATATCATATAGAAAATCTACCAAAACAAGCCACTTTTAAAAGCTTTTCTCTTCCCTACTTCTGCATCTTTTACAAACCTGTGAAACAGAAATAAGCAAATTAATGTTTGAGAGAGACCTAAAGATCTAGTATACAGAAATATGTACAATGTTTAGTTCTGAAAAGTACAACATGGTAACTGGTTTGTCTCCAAAATGCTTATTTTAAAGCATGTGGGTAATATAATTCAGTTGATATTATAGCAAATTAGAAGTTCAGAATGTAGTACACAGTATAAGCAAAAGATGTTGCAGCCATTTGAGTGAATGGGTTTATCTGGATCAAATAACAGAACAACAGTCTTATTTAGTGTTTTGGTGTTCTGGTTCAATGTTGATATATCTAGGTATTAATCTGTGAAAGGACTCACAAAGATGAATAAGAACAACCCCTAAAGATCAAAATGAAAGTGCAATAGAAATTTCTATTCAAAAGAGATACAACAGCAAAGATAGCAGAAAAATTTATGCAACCAAAATGATATGCCTTTGTGGAATAAAGTTTTCATATTAAAACAATCCCACAGTTTAAATTGAAGAGAATCAATGAAGCAACACAACTTGAGAACCCACTTCAAGAGTTCAATGCAAATTCCTTGTATAAGACGCCTGTCCTTGCTAAACTATATTCAAATACCATTGATGCAAAGATAAGAGATAAAGCAAAATTGAAGATAATGTACAGAAACTGATAACACAAACTAAATTCTACACTATAAAATTGGTTATTGAAAGGAAGGGTGACCTACTATAAGAATCATGTCAAAAATACATAAACAAGAAGGACTAATTGGTGTAAGTGGCAGATGACAAAAGACTGCAACATGGAAAAATAAAGGTATAAAATATGATGATGACAACGCTAGGGATGTGTATATCAAAAGTTCAATGCACATTGATATTGAAATAAAGAGATATTTTCCAATCCAAACATAAAATCTTAATCATTAAGCATGTACAACTTGAAGCAAATAAAAAGTCTAGAACAAAATTATTTTACCTCATGATGAACAGAGGCATTTTTTTTATATATATACAGGACATTTTTTAAATTCAGTAAAGCTAAAAGAAATATGTCAATTTTCAGAATTTATCATGATTATATAATACATTTAAATCAAACCCTAGAATATTTTTACATTATTAAATCAATTTTATGTTTATAAATTAATTCAATAGGAACAGTTCCCACATTTAAAAACTAACAGGAGATTTTTTTTTTTTTTCTGAACATTAAGAAATTGTGATTTAATGAAACCTAAAAATAAAAGTTTAGAATTCCTAAAACACCTTAACATAATCAAAATTAAGTATTTGCAAAATAATATATTGAATAATATACACAAAATTTCAAAAGGAATATAGAATTCTGAAGCAATGAGTATTTTTTCCAGAAAACTTTACAAAGATTCACACAGTTGAACAAGGAACTAATAAATTTTGTAATTTTTGTTTATGTACTAAAATTACAAAATACATTTACAGTAAGAAATTATTTAACATGGGTAGCAATGAACAAACTTTATTTTTATTTAGTACAAGATATTTGTGCAGGGCTTAGTGTTTAAAGTGATGCACACCCGATCGTGGGTTTGATTCCCGAACAGGACTGTGTGTGTCTTTTCTTTTTTTTTTAAATCAAAACACTTCATTTTATGTTGCTCTGTGATCATATTGGTATCAGACATGTGGCACACAGTGCCCTTGTAGAGGCAATGTTGATTTGATGGATAAACACCTCATCATTATTAACAATCATCTGTGCAAGTTGTACAGTAAGAAATTGCAGAACCATCTTTCTTGGGCTCGAAAGACTACCATTTTAGTTTTTAGTTTTGTTTTGCTTTTTTTTTTTTTTTTTTTTGTAATATGATGAATTATATAGCATCGTTGGTGATTAATTCATAATTCAGAGGTATTCTATAAAGAATCTGTGGAAAATCGCAAAACATTGCATTCTAAAGTCTAAGTATTTGTGAGTAGCAGCAGCAGCAGCAGCAACATACATTCAACAGTATCATCTTGCCTAATCCTTATATTTTACTTTATTATTAAAACATTATCAATATTGATAATGTAATTTCCTGAAACAACACTAATGCTAAATGAATTTGTATCATTTGCTTCCATGGCAATCATTATATACCCCATTTAAGTTACCATCATTATTGATAATGTGAAGTGAC
>NC_142931.1:58535967-58635967 GCF_046866305.1 Octopus bimaculoides | reverse complement strand
ATTGATGTTTTCTATAAGGCTGTTTTCCAATTTATAATAGTTTGTTCTACACTTACTCATGATTAATGAAAACCTGTGTTCAGCAGTTTACAAACTAATTTGAAACCATTTAATAAATATATTTATTTTCTATTGTAATTTGAAAGCAGCACAATATATATTTCCAGAATGCAATAACTGCTTTAAAAGTTTCATTAAACATAGTCTTGAGCACTGATTTAATTCCCATAGTATTCATTATAACCAACTACACAATATAAATTAATACACTTAAAATTATTTTCCTTGTTTTCATTTAAGGGAATTTAGTTTCAACTCTGAGAACCATCAAAAAATCAATCTTTTGTTAGTACAGTTTACTGCCTTTAGAAGTTAAGATCTTATCTGCTAGATTTTTCAAAAAGTATAAAAATGCATGATTTTTTTTTTCTTTTTTCTTTTTTTTTGCTTTCTTGTTAAACAGTACACACACACATGTATGTATGCATGTACATCACAACTCTGCAAAAGAAAAATATCAAACTTCCTCTTTTAAAACTAATCTAATCTGGTCAAGCAGGTTATTAGTTACAACAAATAAGAAAATTACTCTTGCAATCTAATTTTTTTCTTCAAATGACATTACAATAAACTGCAAAATAAAAGAGGAGACTAAATTTATTATAGTGTATTTTATGTAAACCTGAGGTTAACATAGTAAATATCAAATTTATTGGAATGACAGAAACTGAAAATACAAAAAAAAAAGGGTAAAATGAAAGATATTTTTCAAAAATTTTAACAAGCAAAATGCCACAGATAAAATTAAAAAATAATGTTGATTTTTTAGTATAACTTCAATGGAATAACATAAATAGCTTATGAAAATAAAATTATATATTCATTTTTCTAAGTTGTTCTATTATATATACATCTCTCAGTAGAATAAAACATCTATATATTATTTCCTAACAATGAATAGTTCGATGAATAACAGAATCTTTAGAGCAGTGACAAGATATTTTGAAGTATTTGCTCCTGTTCTTTTACATTCAGGTTTCAAATCCTCCCAAGGTCACTTTATCTTTCAACCTTCTGGGAAGAGGAGAATAGAAAAATGTACCAGTTTCAATCAAGTATTGAAGCCTATTTAATCAGTTACAAATCCCTCAGTGTACCTGTAATTTTTGTATCTCCAGTCAAAAAATTAAGAACAACTGGACTAGACTAACATCCCCTTTCTGTCTTATAATCAGTTCTCTTAAGGGTTGTCTTCATGCAAGTTCAATTTTTTATTTATTTATTTGCATGCATTCTACATTGTTTCTTACAACAGTTATAAAAAATGTGATACTTATATTATATACACCAGAATCTTTAAATTGTACGGGTTTACATACAAGTATGGTATTTGTTACTTATTTTTCAAACAGTTTAGATAAAAGATTTAAATTATTGAAATAAATGGTTCATGTTTTGTAAAAATTCATTTGAAGTCTTATTTATTTAATATAAAGTCAGAAATAATTTTATGAGGAAGGAAAATCATTAAATGTATTATTTCAGACAAAATTGTTTAATCTCAAAACTGAGGAGAGAAAAAAACCCACCAGTTTAAACATTACTTAAAACCTACCTATTAATATCTCATACACATAAGACTTTATTAATTTCCATCATTAAAAGTTTTGATTTCTTAGCTAAAGAATAAAACAATTTTTTATCAAACAGATTGTAAAGTTTACTAGTCACAAATATACAAATGTTCTGAAAAATGTATGTTTTCAATAACTTTGTTCCTGATGTCAAATTAACTTATGTATTTGATTCCATTTACAAATATATATAATTTATATAACACACACATACACAAATACCTAAAGGAATTGTGTTCATACTCCATTCTTAATCTTCACTATTTTCCTGAATAGAGATTAGTAGAGAGAATATAATAGAACACTGAACTGAAACTAACAGGAGTTTATATAAGGTTAAGAATGAATCCATATGCACGCGCGCATGCGCACGCGCACACACACACACACACACACACACACACACAATGCAAATATTTTTTCCAGGTTTTGAAGGAACTAAAATTAACATTTTTAATATTTTAACATTGAAAAAAAATAACAAAATATTAATTAATGAAAAGCATTTAAAATAATTTAAATTGCAGCTTCTCATTCACATTCATCTACACTGAAATACCAATGAATAATAGCTTTTTCTTACTGGTTTTGAGACATGAGTTTTATTTGCTCAGTAAAATTTTCATTGAATTTTCTTCATAATATTCAGGAACCTTTAAGCAAACTTGAAAAATACTAAAACAGACATCAAGTAAACTTTCACTATACTTTGCCAAGAGCTTGACAGGGAGGTATTTCAAAGGTAATGAAGTCATTTGCTACTCTGGGGCAGTATTGAAGACACTCCATAATGTAGAATTATTCCACATCTCATCCTCTAATTGTAGCTATTACAATGTTAACTGAACGGGAAACATGGTGTGAGCTTTATTCCAAATTTAAATAAAAAATTTCATTCACATACACGATGTAGAAATTGTGAATTTTTTTGATAACGTGAAAAAAATGGAAGTTCTGGAATAAGCAAAAGCCAAATCCAAGATGGTCTCTTTCTGATTATCCAATAAGATTATGCATCTTGAAAAAATACTGTCGTTTATTTCCTGCTGTTCAAGCAGCTAATTAGCAAATGAAAATATACAATCTTTATCTAACTGCTAAAGCATTCTTGATCGCTTGCAAATCCTTTTAAAAGGATGCTTGAAAATAGGCAATAGCAACTTTCACTTCGTAGTTTAACAACCAGTGGCCCACTTTTGGAAGTTAATTATGTGCATTTTGTTGAAATTTCTAAATCAAACAGCTAAACCACTAAATTAATTCTTGTTTTAATTATTGCTTAATTACAGAAAATTCTAAGCACTCTTACAACATTCAAATAATCCAATCTATTTTGAAATGAGTCTCAAATTCAAGCAATTAATAAAATTCTAAATTCCATTTTTATTATATCACATAAATTATTGATAAACTATATTAGTGAATAATGTTTTTCATAAAAATGTGTTCCAAAATATATCAACCGTTTTAAAAATTTGATATGGCAAATATCAAGTAGAAAATAAGTGTTTATTGTTGTTTGATATGCTCATAGTTTCTAATTTTCATTGGAAATAACATTTTGGAGCTATCTCTCATCAGTGTAAAACAAACAAAAGAATAAATAAAATAAAGTAAATGGTTTCAAACAAACTGTAACAGAGAAACAAATGCAAAAAAGTAGTATACAGAACTTATCCGTTCTAATTTTGACAAAAATACTTCAGAGTGATTAACTAGTTTAAGTCAAAGACAAACAGACATCGTTTTAAACATTTTTTCACTTTTCCAATGTAAAAATGTTTAAACAGAAAAACAAATGACAAGAGGAAACCTGAAGAAAACTAGTCTGAACTAAACATTTCACAAATTAATGATAGATAACTCATAAGGCCAATAATTAAATCCTATGGGTGTTAGTTAATTTATAATTTTGTTTTTACAATAGTACTGAGTATATAAAAGCTGGGGGAAAAAATTTAACCTTTCACTAGTATTAATTTTTTAATAGATTTCCTTGATTAATTCAGTCTTAAACAATGAATAGGTATTTAGTACTAATTCAATTCAGCCTGAATAACAATAAACAGTATCAGAAGTTTTGAAAACGAAAGTCAAATATCAAAAGAAAATATAATCTAGCAGTAATATAGCCAGCTTAATTGTTTCATGAACCACAAAGGATTCACAGGGTTCAGCTTAACATCAGTTTTGATTCTATTAAACAGATTGGAGAAATCTAACCACACTCATCGAGAAATAATATTACAAGAAAATCATGGTACGTATTCTCCAGTTAGATAAAATGAGGCAGTGCAAAATTTGGCTCCTTGTCCCCAGATGTAAAATGTTTGCAGCAGATATGAGTTCACAAACCTTAAAATGGTTAAGTTTAATAATATATAAAAATTCCACCAAATTGGTTCCATAAATATCAAATTCAATATAGCAGGTTGTCCTTACCCTATCAATACTTCAGCTATTGACCAAATCAAGCTTTATAGACTGCATCAATAAAAATAAAAGACTGAATCTTACAACACATATTTTCATTAAACATCAACAATGGCATTTCTCAAAGATAAAATAACAAATACCTCTAATACAGGAATTTTCTCAAGTTCATGTTGCATATCTAATGAATCATACAAAGCCTTTACTTCTTCAGTTGTTGTTGTAAATCAGCTTTCACCTTCTGTAAAGTTAATTTTTTGAACAGTGTAACTATGCAAGAGCTCCATAAATTTTTATACTTCAGAGTTTAATAACATTGCCCCAGCCTTACACTATACTATTAGATGAAACAGCAAAGTAAATTAAATGCTTATTTCTTTGATTAAAAATGTTAATGCCTTGCCCAGTAATTTAACAGAACTTATGCATGGAAATAACTATATTAATTGTAAAATATCAAGTTTTTAACCTACCCGCTTCTTACGAGTCTTAACATTTCATTAGGAGTCGTAAGATTAAAACGTTCATAACGTGAATGCTTTGCTCTTGACACTATTCTTTTTCAAACCTTGATCCAAAATATCATTTCTAGGTTTCAATACTTTTCCTGTTACAACTGGACCAGTTACATAACAAAGCTTTCTATATATAGAATTGAATACTGACTGAATTTCATTGCCAAAACTTCATAAATAAAGAGAGGAATGATGATTACGAACATAAAATAAAAACATCTTAATCACTGCTTATTCTGTTTTAGTTCCCTTGCATATAACCTGAAAGTACAGATGGCCAATTTGACATAGTAGTGGACAATCAACCAAACATTTGAGATCTATGACCCATTCTATTCTTTTTTGCTTTTTGCTTTTCAATGGTTCATATATCTAAATGCCTTACAAAATGTTTGAGTTAAATTCTATGGTCATCCTTTATGCCAGCTTCAGTTTAGGAATTATATCTCTAATGATATAACTGCAAACAATGATACTTCCATGTCCTTTCTTTTCATAACCAGAATGCACATACAAAATAGGATTTACAGAGTAATCAAGTTACATTCAAGAGACAAAACAATTAAAAGATATGACATATTAATATTAATGAGGTGAAAATACTTTTGTAATTGTATGTACCAAAATTTTTTTGATATAAACTAATGGTTATAATAAACACATCTGCTCCCACTCCACATAGCGGTGGAATCAAATTAAAGGGAATATATTTCTAATTCAGGCTATATTCATGAATATAAAATAGAAAAAAATACATGCTGATCACTCACAAAAGTAATAACGAATAAATATACATACATATATAATTGTTTCAAATTTAGGTACAAGGACAACAATTGGGGGTAGGGGGAGTCAATTACATTGATCCTAGTACTTGACTAGTACATACTTTAACAGCCCTGAAATGATGAACAGCAAAGTTGTCCTTGACAAGATTTAAAGTCAGAATGTAAAGAGCATTTTGTTTGATGCTTTAACAATTCTGCTAATCCATTGCCCTGATAAATAATTAATAAATGATACTCGACAAAGTTCAGATAAGACCCACATCTTAGTTCTATTGCTGTACACCAGACATCCTAGATTTGAAAGAACCACCCATCTGACTGTCTGTCATAAGGTCATTCACAGACAAGCTCCAGCCTTTAGCCCTTGGATAAGCTATCTTCTCTGCCTTTCCTATTATGTTAATAATGGCCTCTGTGCCTTGGAGATAGCAGGGTTCAAGCTATTTCAATTTATTGATCTTGTCCCACACTCCCACAGCCTACAAAGACCATGGGCACAACCCCTTCTATGAGACTCAACAAATAAAAGAGAAAAAAATTCTAATATAGGCACAAGGCTTTCAGATTTGAGAGGAGTTAGAGGATTAGATCAACTCCAGTACCTGACTGATATTTTTATATTACATTTTATAAATGCCAGAGGAAGGTGAAATTGACCATTCAAAACAAGAGCCAGAAGAAATATCACAAGGCTTTTTTTTTTTTTTTTTGCAATGATCTAACAGTTCTGTCATTTTACTACCAATATAATAAGAGCACTCAGAGAGCACAAACCTCTGCCAAGGCAACATCAACATCCTCTCAATGATTAGCCAGAGATAATTTTTAAAATGAGAATATCTTAAATAAACTCAACTGCTTTCACAAACAAGAATACTAAAAATGAACCTGACCACTCTCAAAAATTAAGTAAAAAACAAGAAAAATAATCCAGAAACCTTGTCTGATACCGGATCGATCCCAAAATCTAATCAGTTTATGCCAGTCACAAGACCAAATATCCATGAGAGTTTCATCCAAATCCATCCAGCAGTTCTTGTGATATCTTGTCCACAGACAAACAAACAAACAAACTGAAAACAATAGCTCCACTTTCGCTAAGGTGGAGGTAATAATAATAAGAACAACAACAACAATAACTGTGCAGAAGTACTAACACATGACAGCTTATAAATTACTAAATAACACGAGTAGTGGGAAGTCAATTAAATAATAAGGCTATAATAAATTCAGAAATGCTATTTTACCATAGTTTTACCTCTCAAATTATCCTTCTCATTATCTTACATGTATGTGTGTATGCACTGGCTGTTTTCATAGGCATAAGTTTATAATAAAAAATGAAAAGAAATGTGCACAAACCCACTGATAAATGATATAGGTGAGGTTTTCAGTAGATTAGCTTTACAAAAGCCATACTGGTAGTCAAATATTATATTTGTGGTTATTTTCATCACCTTTGAAATGTTAGAAGTAACACGATAATAGCTGGTAGGATCTTGGGAGTTAGACATATAGCAGAATGTTTGAAACAATCAGCATTTATTCCTTAGAATCAGAGATTGAACAGTTTGGTGAGTATAGAGGCCAGCTCTGGGGCAACTGTTTGAAAGAAATGGAAGGGAGACCATGTGAACCAGTGGCTTCATTGGCTAGATACAATAAGTGCTCTTGATGTGTGATTGTGCATGGGAGTGAGCCCATTGAAGTGAAGAGGATAATTTCAGAGGAAATTTTGCCTTGTGTATACAGTAAGGATTTGGGTGCAAAGCAGGTGACAAATGCTGAGGCTTTCTATGTGAGAGTATAGCTTTCAAAACCAACATGATTAAGAAATAGAAAAAAGAGAATTCTGTAAGGTTGGTAATGATCATTTTGGCAAAGAAAAAGACACTGATTACAGAAGATTCAAGCAAATCTGGATCAATCATGTGGAATCTTCACTACACAAGCAATAACCATGCAGCTATTTTAATATAATGTAATTTTTTTTTAAATCTATTTTTTCACAAGTCCAAGGATAAGAATGGTGATTTAATTCAGTTATTTTCTTGAAATTTTTGAAAAAGTTTTCTGACAATAATTCTGACAATAACCAGCCACTTTTCTTTGAATTTTTAGTGGATAACATTAAGACAGTATTGTAGTCATTGCATGAACTTCAAGCATCAACATAATAGAAATTACATTTTATCAAATAATACTGACTACACACACAAACTCAGATTATAACCTGCCACAAAAAAAAATATTATATACATATATATATATATATATATATATATATATATATATAATCCACCACAATAAAGGGATTTTTATTTAACAATTTGGAAACCTTTAAAAAAAGGTGAGCATAGTACAAGTTAAAATAATGCAATTAATTTTAGTTTCAGAATTTATATACCAGTAGTTAGGACAAGATAAGTTCATAAAAATAAGTAAAATTCATTTTCTAATAAACTTTCACTTAAAAAGATAAATTTATCTACCACAATTTGAAGTTTATCTTTACAAAAGTTGCTTATTAAAAGAACTTATATTTATTATCTTACACTTACTTTGTAACTAAAATCATAAAAAAATCTTCCAAAATATGCTTAGCAATATATCTTTACATTATGATAAAAAATGTTGAAATTAAAACTAATTTTTTTAACTATCTTTAACAAAAAAATTAAACTAATCAAAAGCAGACTACATAGAAATTTAAACCTTTAAAATGTGTTCCTTTTTAACAATTAAAAACAAATGAATGAATTTGTAAGTGTTTATGAACTGTTTTGTGTGGAGTTTTTAAAGACAATCTTCATTCTACATTAAAGTGCTTGGTGTATTTTGAAAAACTTTCAAGCTATTGTTTTTACTATGAAATATCAAATAATGTGCTCAACAAATTGCTTGTATCTATTTAAGTTGCCAGTTGAAATCACTTCACTTCTGTTATTAATATGCCCTTTGCTAAAATCACAGACATATTACAAGTTTGAAGTAACCTTCAAATGAAAAATCAATGTTAATGTTATGTCTACAAGAAACTGTGAATAAATTAGGGACAGTGTACCAAATGAACAGATTCTTAAATTAACAAAATCCTAAATTAAGTCTCTACAATCTAGAAAAACACACTATTTTCAAAAATCAAGAGAGTAATTATCTCTGACAACTCTAAAATGTAATCCTTAATAATTGAGAGTAATGTCACTGTACTAAAATTAATTCTAGATATCCTAAAATATCAATTAATATACCTTGTGGCTTGTACACTAAAATATCATGACATATGTACAAATATTTCTAATAGTTAAAAATCAATAAGAATTTTTTTTAAAAAAAACAAGTAAATTATAACCACATTCCTTTTTTTCTAATATAAGTGACTTATTTGGAAAACAAAGATGCAGTAAATGGTCTGATCAATGTTTACTACAGTCATAACTCATCTCAAAAATAAGCTATGTAATTAATTGAAAAAAATTATCTTTTAATTCTATATAAATATCTTGAGCAAATGATTATTCAGTATACAAGAAAGGACAGAACAAGAATATTGTGTAGTCAGTGTATTAAATTGATACACAAAATCTGCTGTAGAATAGACCAAAATAACCAAAATTTTACATGCAGCAGATCAACTAATGTAGACTGAAGATCATGAGCTCTAGATAATTTGAGTGTTCTAGAAATAAATAAGCAGCTAATATTAGTCTAATAGCTGTGGGTGGAAGAACTTCTGTCTCTTTTGGCAACAAAAGAATTCTCTCAATAAAAGGTAAATTGCATATGGCTGTGAAAGCAGAAAAGTTGCAATGATTGGAAAGGAAGAGTTGAGCACAGTATGTTGGAAACGTGTTTGTGCCTCAAAGAAACTGACCAAATATGCAAGAGAAATGTAATGTAAGTGGATGATGCACGCTGAATGAAAAAATGGTGGCAGAAGATATTCAGGGAAGAAAACAAAAATCAAAACTATGAAAAAATTAGTTTGATAAAATTAACTAATTAAACTTCTATGTAAATATCTATGTGAAACCTGTTAAGGAAGATAAAATTTGAGCTAATGTGAGCTAGTACTTTAATTTTCCAATGATTTGTTTCTGCTTTCCTTTCCTTATCAAATAACAATTACTGAACATTTCCTTAACTTCTTTTTACTCTAAATGTATTTAGCCATTTCTGATTCGATGAGGTTTTCTGTAATTGCTCATGGCTTTACAATTTCCTTAATACTAATCAAAAATGGAGTATCGGGATGTCACCTTTGTAACACTAACCACAACTGTAATAGATAAGAACAGACAGAAACAATACTGGAAATTTTCAGCATGATATATATATTGGCTTCATGAAGTTAAGATGTACCTATATGTGGAAAAAAAGTGGTGAGAAAACTTGAATTGAGAATGAGAAATAAAATTGATTAATAGTGCAAAAACATTTTAATAATTATGAAAGCAACGTATCTGAAAATCTCAGCAATACTTTATTAAAGACAGAGACATTATACTACGGAATTTAAGATTAGCTTTAATAGATATTTGCTTATATGTTTAAAACATCTAAGAAAGTAAACCTCAATGGCATAAGAATAGTGAAATCATACTGAAACATAATGAAAAATAATACTGAAATGATTAAAATTTCCTCGTTTTTTGGGTTTTTTTTTTCGTGTGTGTGTGTGTGCACACACGCGTGCACACAAAGAATTTATTACAAATCTAAAATTTAATTTGTTCTGTTGAAATAAAAATTGTTTACTTAAAAGAGGGCTATTATATATAATTTCTTTACAATTACAGAAATTATATCATATTTCAAAAGAAAATTATGAGGAGTAATTCTGCATACTGGAAACATCAGATGTTGGAAACATCTGATTCTCCAAGATAAAATGCATTCTAAAATAACATGACAAGACAATATGTTTGTAAATTCATAGGATACAATACTTTTATCGTTCACTATGAGAAAGACTGCAGGTGATAACAAATAAATATTGAAAAAAAACTCTCCACTGGACTAAAAAAAAATTGCATTTATTTTTCAGAAATATTAAAATGAATGATATATATATATATATATATATATATATATATTATACACACTAAAATGGATTATCATGAAATGTGGCTTCAGTTACCTTTGGACACTACACGAAATAAAATTTAAATATAAAAAGTTGATTTTTTTTTTTTTTTTTGTCAAGCTATATATATTTTGCAAATATAGTGTGAAAAGGAAAACAATTCTTTCAAAAGTATTCAGTGAAACATTTTCATTAAAATTACTTAATCATAGATTAAATAATTTTCCCAAGCATTTTTCTAAGTCATCTTTAACAGGAAATTAAAACATAAAATTAGATGCAATTACAATTTCATAAGAATTTTGAAATTATTTTCAATCATTTAAATTCATACATTTCATTGTTTCCAGCTTCTAAAATGCTGCTTGAAAGAAAAAATAATATATACTCCCAAAACTGAACATTATTTCAAAAGAACATTTTCAACATTCAATAAAAGAAACTCTTATAATCATTAAAAATTCTTGGCATGCAAATTTAAATACTAATACTCATAGTATTTATGAAAATATTCCTTCCCCACCACCATAAACTTCAAAATTGGTTTAAGACAATCTAATGAAATTGAATAGTTTTCTTTTTCTTTTTTAAATATTCATTTTTCTCATAGAAATAAAGCAAATTTGCTAATGGGTGAATAAAGAGTTAAACACTTTAATAATTGTATAATTCTAACACATTCATAGATTAAGAACAAAAACAATGACAATACTTACAATCCGTAAGAGTTGTTACTCCTGCCAATGTTATGATAGGAACACTAGGGATTTCACCATTCATCATGTGATTTAGTACATCCTTTAAACCAAGTTACATCTATAAAAGAAGTTATGAAAATATCTATAACATTATTTTCAAAAATAAACACATATATGAAGAAACAAAATAGTTAGTCTCATATAAAATCAGTAAACCAATTCACCGTAAACAATAAAATGAACAATTTTAAAAAAGTCCAACATATACACAGGTGCAGGCATCGCTCTGTGGTAAGAAGTTTGCTTTCCAACCACATGATTCCAGATTCATTCCTACTGTGTGGCTCCTTGAGCAAACATCTTCCATTATAGCTTCAGGTCAACCAAAGCCTTGTGAGTGGATTTGGTAGATAGAAACTGAAAGAAGCCCATCATATATATATATATATATATATATATATATATATATATATATATATATATTACATAACATTCACAATGACTCACTACATAACCTCAACCTCCACAATGACTCATTACATAATCTCCACACAATAAAACAACGGCTAACTAGCCCAACAGAATTGCTTCTTCTTGTATTTGTTGCTCCATTCTCCACATATATATATGTATATATATATATATATATATATATATATATATATATATAAATTTAAAGAATGGAGTAAACGCATGTCATAACTGCATACTTTTATCGGAATAAAAGTATGCAGTTATGACATGTGTTTACTCCATTCTTTAAATTTATATATACTCAAATACCCAAAATATCAAGGAGTTTCTGCCTCACAAACAGGAGTTACACCACAGTTATTTTGTGATCTTTGCTACCCTGGTATCTATTAACCCATTAATTTAACCAAATTATTTTTAATAGGAGAAAATAAACACATATAATTAAATATATATATATATATATATATATATGTATATATATATATGTATATATATATATATATATATATATATATGGGAGAATATACAAAAAATAACAACAGACGAGGACAGGTGGTGTAAATAACAAAAGTATATATTAGTATGACGCTTGGGAATACGGAAAGTCTTTGACGTTTCGAGCTACGCTCTTCAACAGAAAGAATACGGAGACAAGGAGAAAAACACGGAGAAAAAAAATTGAATAGTGTTCAGTCAACGGTCAATCATAATAATGGCCGATCATAACAATGACTGACCGGAAGTTAGAAATTCTTATTTCAGGAGAGCTAAGAAAGGGGGAGATAACGAACGGTGATCGGGAACGAGGGGCTGTGTGTGGGAGGTAGACTGCTGGTGATCTTGACGTATGTAGTGTGAAAATGGGGGAAGGGAGAAAGGGAGAAAGTAGTTGGTCAGTTGTAGTGTGTGCGTGGTGTGATGCGAGGGTATTGGTGTGGTGTGCGTGGTGTGATGCAAGGGTATTGGTGTGGTGTGATGTGAGGGTGTTGGGAGGTGGGGAAGGCATGGGTGGAGTGTGGGGTAGAGGTATGGGGTTTGTGGGTAGGGTGGGGTATGTGGGTAGGGGTGGGTGGTGGGTGTAAGGAATTGGATGGGGTGGAGTGGGAAGGTAGAGTAGGAGTGTGTTGGGGTGTGGTGGGATGAGCTTATGAGGGGGTGTTATATATATATATATATATATATGTATATATATATATATATATATATATATATATATATATATATATATATACAGACACACACACACACATAAAGTGTTAGCCATCATATATGAAGGGGAATTTTTATGCCACTATGAGTAAATATCACGAAAAGAAAGGATAGGGCATAGCAATTGGCGCAGGATTTAGAAGACTAGACATAATAAGAGGAACAAAAGTGGGAGCGATGAGTGAGACAAGTGGGCCTGCTACTGGCACAACAACAGCCAGCTCCAAGAAGTAAAGGCTACTGCAGTAGAAAAGGCAGAACAAGGATACTATGTTTGTTTGTCAGAGATTAGAATATGCTGATAAGCAGCTCTATGCCAATTAGTCAGGTAAGTTATCAAAATGATTGTCTAAAACAAAGATACATGCAACTTTCACTTAAATTTTATTCATGAGTCCACATATAAAAATTAGGTTCTAGAAAAAATTTGGGTCTGCTTGAATTTGAATGAAGCATGTGCACGCACGTGCACGTGTGTGTGTGTGTGTGTGTGTGTGTGTGCATGCGTGCGTGCGTGCGTGCGTGCGTGCGTGCGTGCGTGCGTGCGTGCGTGCGTGCGTGCGTGTGTGTGCATATGCATGTAGACAGGTTATGGACTAAACTCAAGCATTGGTTCAAATGCCTGACTAAAAATTTTATGAAAATATTACCAATGGAATTTTATGAGTAAAAAATAAACTTACAAGCAACACAAATGTAAAATACTTCTTGAACTATAAAAAAAATGAACTGGTTTCAGCTAATGTATTGGATTAACCTTTTTGTTATATTTCTGTTGAAATACATAACTTGTCTTTTAATAAAATTTTAAAATAAGAATTTAAAAGAAAAAACAATCAATGAAAAGGCTTTATGAAATCATTCCCAAAAACACTGTGCTTACTTAGCAACTTAACTCATTCAGAGATGATTCTAATCTAGATGTATTCAATTAATACCATTTTTTTTTTTTTTAAGTATAACAATTTCAAACTGTTGCTACATGAACTATTAGACTGCAATACATGACACAAGATAGAGAAAAGAAAGAGTAAAAGAATACATGATTGATCTGCAGATGTTAATAAGCTTCATACCATTATTGTTCCAAAGGACTAATAAGAATATATGAAAAATTATTTAAAAACTTGAACCTAGTTATATCTTTAATATAAAATATTTGAAAACTTGTTTCACAAATATTCATTTATTCGTTCCTTTAGCATGTTTGTCCATATTAGCATGGTTGGTCAGCGACTTATCTGTGGCACAATTTTACAGCCAGATGTTCTTCATGCTACCAACCCTTACCTGTTTTTCAAATCAGGAATTACATTTTCCACAGATCTTTGAAAATGTAAACCAATTGACTGTAATATTAACAGAGATGTAAACTTATCACACAACACACACACACACACAATGATTTCTGCAGTTTCTGGCAACCAAATTCACTCCTAAGGATTTAGTCAACCCAAGGCTATAGAAGACACTTGCCCTAAAACGACATGGATGCCATGCAAACTTTTTAACCACACACCCATTATACACACACGCAACAGAAACTATGATTCATAAAATAAACACCATTTGACAGATTATTCTCCATTTATATTTATTTCTGTCCAATGAGAATGCTTCTCATCAATATATCTACTTTGATACATAAATTAATAGTTATGTTTCTAACAAGCAATGTATCTTAAAAGTTACTCTGCAGCTTTTAAGCATGCTCTACATACACTGCAGGACACACTAGGTCCTAACAATATTCCACAAAGACTGTCCATATGTACTGTTGATTGCTTTCTTGAAGTGAATGAAACTGATTGACAGACTGCTTAAATTCCATATACTGTTTAAAACAATGCTCTGAAGAGTAAAGATCCTATGATTACATCCACAATGGAATTCTTGCTTTACATGTGCATGTATAATATAAATGTGTTCATGTGTGTGATAGCGGTGGGGGGGGGGGGGGGGAGATGGTTGCTGAAATTACTGGTGGCTCACAAGCTTTTGTTAACAGTTGTTTTTTTTTTTTCCCATGTTTTGTATAACTAAGAGATGACAATGACATTTGAAGGACAAATCTGCAAATTAATCCAGCCCTAGATAGAAAGCCACATGAAGTATGTGTTCTATTGTTACAGCTAATAAATATAATTCATGTCAAGTGATATCACTCTTCAGTGTACCAATATCACAGTTACTTATATTCTAAAGCTTCAGTAATTGTATCTAACATGTTAGTTGTCTGCTGAGTGTGAGATGCACTTTCTGTAAAAATAGCTACTTTTTACATCTACTTTAGGTTTAAGAAATTTATAAAGGATTTTTGTATAGTTTTCTAGCATTTTCCTATCCAAGTTATTTTGTACATGCAACTTTTATATACAATTTTCAGTTGACCATGAAGGGATGATTATGCATACAGGTTATCAGTCATGCATTTAGTTACATTTATGCTCATTCAATAACTACAAACATGCATAAGCATGTGATCATTACTCACATATGTGCAAGCAGTCATTACATACACACTTATACATTACATGCATGTTTATTCAAATAAATGAGAATTTATAAAGGAAGATTAATGATTTATAACTCAAAACAGCCCATACTAAATATTACTGCCTATTAAATGATTTCTCTAACTCAAGTCAAAGAATAATTCAAATAGCCCTTATTTTCATGAATGTAGGCTGAAACAAATCAACCACCATTTTCTTTCTAATATTTTTCATGTTTGCAGCAGCTGATCCAATCTATCAGATATAAATGCCTTCTCATTACAAAAAAAATTGACAGTAAAAGGGCAACAAGTTTTTATATTTTCAGCAACTATCCTTCAAACACTAAAAGCTTTACATGAATGTTACATTCACATTTTGTCAGATAGTAGTAGAAATGTTTCTACTGCTGACATTTTGTTACATTCGGCAGTAGAAACATCACACATATTTCTACTGCTAACCTCCAATGGAAGTAGGTTTTTCTGTCCCCATTCTTACTGCCTCTTCAGCAAGTTCTCAGAATGACAATATGCTTGTTTCTCTTAATATGTTACTGAGTACAGAGCTAAAGATTTTGTCATGTATCCTCACAAACTAGAACATTAACAATTCTTAGTATCTATAGTTAAATGTAACATTTTCATGATTTCAATTTTGTTCAGCTTCAAACCTTTCCTTCCTGAATTGTTTTTTTACAAATAACCAAATAGCTATGCTACCAGCAGAAGCTTACCCTCACCTCTCTTTCAAAGAGGTTGAATAACCACTAACCTACAAGCAATTTTGTACATCTACTTAATAAATGTTTTATCAATACTTCAATAAGTACAATGAAGATATGCTTTGTTGATGTGAACGGAAGACCAAAATATTTGGCATAGTATTCTGAACTTGCTGGAAAATGAATATATATGTCATTGACTAATATAATTTTTTACCTCATTACATATTTATTTCTAGTTAGCTTCGTAATGTATTGTACATAAAATATGTTAACACTAACTTAGCAAAGACTACCTTAAATAAAGGTTATAGAGTCATTCTGGTAATATGCTTAATAAATTCTTCAATTCTTTCATTCACCTTCTCATAAACTTTCTTCAGACACCCTTAGTAACAACATTGCCAACAACTTCTCTCTCTCTCTCTCTCTCTATCTCTCTCTCTCTCTCTGTAAGAAACTAAATTTTGAAATGCAGTTAGTCCAGTATAAAAAAATCATAAATATATCTATTGCATGGAACTGGATGAAATTCGTGTGTACAATATAATGACTGATGTATAGTGTGAATGTGGGATTTTTCTGTTGTCATATCACTCACTTGTCCAGGTAAGTTGGTTACATATAGTTGTTTTCACATGTATTATCAAGGTACTGATTCCTGGCTATTGATTTTCTGTCTCAGACCTGAATTTGCACTCCAATTAATATCTACAAGTTGGGAGCTGCCAAATTTCCATAAGAAACAGCGCTCCAAAATATGTCATCATCTCTTCCATTTAAAAATCTTGTAAGGTCCAACAAATGAGGCTATTTTCTCTTGTTATAATAAATATACTCTCTTCATAAAACTACCTGTGTGTAGAGATTCTACATTTAAAATATATCAGAAAATGAATGCTTGTTTTCTGTTAGTTTTTACCATTCACTAATAAAAGTATAAATGCAATTTCAACTATATGATATCTCCGCTCCTACTCAGAATTGATAAATTCCAATATCAGTTAGCTAAATTTATTTTAATTAAAGCCAGCAATAAAAACAATAAAGTAAAAAAAATAGAGTTTTATAGGATTTAGTTTTATCTTTCTATAATCCTTCCAACTTGGGTAGTAGACTTAATCTGAAATTTTGTTTAGTACTATTAACTAGCCTTTGTGCAACCTTAGTAGAATCTAATCTATTGCAACCAATCAAGCCAGATCTTTAGTCAGAGGATAATTCTCTACATTTGAGTCCTGAAGACTTTGCAAAGGGTCATGAGTGTTGATCTTCTTGCCTTAACCCTTTAGTGTTCAGATCAATCTGTCAAATGTAATGCTTATTTGTTCACATTATTTTGAATTACTCAGGTTCAAGTGGGGTGCCCACAATATTTGCTTGTAACTTTGTTAATTTTTTACATACAGATTTGAAATTTTGTCAGTGAGTGCTTATAGACCAGTGATTTATAGTTAAGTAATTTTAGCTGATCTTTCTCATTAAATTTGACTTTTATGGGCAAGTAAATTTAATTAACAGGTGTAAAAGCAATAACATTAAAATTGAAATTCTTAATGCATCTTACCTGTTTGATTTGTTACTAAAATTATCCCAGATGTCAACTACCAACAATTTTGCCACTTTTCAAGATGAGGTACATTAATTTGAATTAATTAAAATACAGGTATAATTGGTACAGGATTTTATTCTTTCTCTATATTTCATTCAAAATTTTTCATTGGAAATAAAGTACAAAACTCTTTTACTAGTCAATAATCCCAAAGCTATAAACTCTTATATAATTTAATGAATACATTTACATAACAGAATGTATCTAATAAAAAAAGCTCATTAACAGGTGAAACAAAGGTGAATACAAGTGTGTAACATGCTGAAAAAAATATGCATTTCTCACTTTCACATATTATTTGTAATAAAATTATAGGAATATATGATAATATTACTATTAAACACCAAAATATAGTTATACCATATTTCTATTGTGAAACTATCCAAAGCACCCTTTACACAAGGGCACTTTGCAAAACAAACACATATATAAGGTCTTGACCTGATACCCTTTCGCAATTTTTCTTTTTTGCAGCGAACACAGTCTGCAAACTTTTTTCCTTCCATTTATTTTTTCAAGTTTATAGATGTCAATATTTTCTTTGTTGACATCCACCTCAGTTAATCTTGTTTTTCTCACAGTTCAGTGCTTTCAAGAAGAAAAGCCTTCAAGTAACTGAGATGTGATGTCTACCCAAAATTTCAAATGGTCATAGCCTCTTGGTGGCAGAGGTACCTTGTGACTTTTTACATACAGAAATTTTGATAATATTAAAACTCTAGGGATGTTTGTGTGTAACTGAAATATCTCAGAAATAGTATATTTTATCTTAACTTTTTTTACATATTTATTTTCATAATTACCTTTGGCAGTGCAGTACAAATTTTTGTGACATTTGAACCTCTATTTAAACAATAAACACATTTTTTGTTATTTTTTAATGAAAAAAATACATGGCTTCCATGGCATCAATACACATACACACACATAATGAATGTCATGGTGTGTCAATCAACACAAACACACGTTCGCTATCTGACACATACACACACATTGTCTTCGCACTCTCCCAGAAAAAAAAAAACCTTGACTTTTTGACGTACATACTATTTTACACACTTAGAAATATTTTTAACTGAATGTGATTTCATCATCCGAAGTTCATTAATTTCCGTAAAAATTTTTTATTTACTTTTGTTTTAAAGTGAAAGAGAGGAGAAAGTGAAAGATGTGTGTACATGAAATGGACGTGTGTGTGTGTGTGTGTGTGAAAGAGAGAGAGAGAGGGAGAGGAAGACAGAGAGAGAAAAAGAGAGACAGAGTGTGAGTGGGGGTGTTGTCATGTATATGTACATACATCAATACATGTGTACATCTTTTTTGTACGTACGTGTGCATGTGAGTGTGTATGTGTGTGTGTGAGAAAGAGAAAGCGAGAGAGTGTGTGAGTGAGTGAACATGTGTGTTCTCATGTATGTGTAAGTGGCACACTCTCTCTCTCTCTCTCTCACACACACACACACACACACACACACACACACACACACACGTCCATTTCATATACACATTCATACATCTTTCAAGTTCTCTTCTCTTTCACTTTAAAACAAAAGTAACAGGTGATTTTCAAGATAAAAATTGTTAGAAAAAAGCTTCTACTCATGTAAATTGTTTGGATAGTTCCAATAAAATAAGTCCAGAAGTTAGGTTAAATATATATACATGCATAAGTACCGTGAATTCCCATTCTACAAACTGGCAACCAATTCCGTGAATACTTTATCAGGCAAGGCTGGATAATATGTCTAGTATTAATTACTTATAGTTAGACAATGCTGGAGATAAATGGATCACCATACCTTATATCAAGACTCCAGTACTTCCACAGTCAAGGAAGCTGTTTGATACCAAACATAATGTTTATAGTAAAAAAAGCTCACATTTCCGCAGTATCAGTTGGCGGCGATAGTGGATTGGGACTTCCACAAATAGAAATTATGCATTGAGCATATTTATTTGTTTCCTCTGCGACAGTTTCAAAAAAACATTTTGGTAAAAATGAAAATAAATAGTCCAATGGTTGAGCACAGTAGACTTTTATTGTGGACAAGTCTTTTCTGTGAAATCGGTAATTGTGGTTGATATAGTAATCTTCAACCATGTTGCCATAATGTTTTCAATATCATTTTCATCACTTTCATTATCAAAATCTTCCTCGTCTGACAAAGATTCATAAATATCAATATCAGATTCATCTGAAGATAAATCACTGTTGTTTTCGTTTATATTTTGTACATCAAGAGTAAAACCTTCAAAGTCAGAATCACTACTTGCTGATGCCATATCATTAAAAACTAAGATATACACTTCTCTCCAAACATTGAGAAAACCAAAAAGTTTAAAAAATTTCACAGTATTTTTACTTGAATAAAGACAAAAAGCTACAAATATTCAATAACGTCATTTGTTTATATTTTAGTGATTTCATAGAGGAATCAGATATGGGGAATTATTTTTGGTTGGTTTTGGTCAGTCAGAAAACTAAAGGGTGAAGCCATAACTAAAAAACAAAACATTCAAATTTTAGCAAAGTTGACTTCATACTTCATCATTCTGGTTAATAAAAATAAATACCAATCATTTTATAGGATTGAATAAACTGAATATATTTCCTCCTCTACTATTGTGTACCTTTGTGCCATTGTAAGAATTAAGTTAAGTCCATAATTTAATAATAATGCATGACAGTAAGAATTTTGAATATTAGATTATATTGTTTGTCCAAAAATTAAAATTTAATCAAATCAACAAAACTAGAATGAATATAGCCTACAAGTAAAAACAAAAAAAGAGGTACCCTGCAAGTGAAATGCATCAGTCTCTCAAATAGATGAAGCAAAATAACAAGTAAAATACTAAAGAATATCTAAGTATCCAATACATTTTAACCCTTTTGATACCAACCTACCTGAGACTACCCCTGGCTCTGTGATACAAACTTCTTGTTTTCAAGAGTCTTGAATTAAAATCTTCCATCAGAACTTTGTGTTAATTTATGTTCCAAACATCATTTAATAATGACAAAATTTTACTATATTCCTCATTATCTTCAAAATTAATTGGAGAAAAGACTGAGTATCTCAAAAGAAATATGGTAACAAAAAGCTTAAATCATCAACACGAAGTGCTGACATTTAAAATAAATGTTTGATAAAAGAAAAGACTGTAACTGAACACATTCCCAAGAACATTCCTCTCAAGGTCTTACAACAGTACAAACATTTTTCTTAAATACCATTTAACCAATATTAATGAGAAAGAAAAATTATTCATTTATAGAATCACTAAGAATAAGAGATTAAAAATATTTTATTAATTTCATTTGCAAAAAAAAATCATATAAATTCCAGTCGTCTGGATCAATATAAAAGAACATTACTCTTTTACTTGTTTCAGTCATTTGACTGCGGCCATACTGGAGCACCGCCTTTAGTCGAGCAAATCGACCCCAGGACTTATTTTTTGTAAGCCTAGTACTTATTCTATTGGTCTCTTTTTGCCGAACCGCTAGGTTACGGGGACGTAAACACACCAGCATCGGTTGTCAAGCGATGATGGGGGAACAGACAGACAAACACACATACATTTTTATATATATATATATATATATATATATATATATATACATATATGCAACGGGCTTCTTTCAGTTTCCGTCTACCAAATACACTCACAAGGCTTTGGCCGGCCCAAGGCTATAGTAGAAGACACTTGCCCAAAGTGCCATACAGTGGGACTGAACTCGGAACCATGTGATTGGTAAGCAAGCTACTTACCACACAGCCACTCCTGAGCCTTAAAAGAACTTTTTTAAAAACCCATTCAAGTGTTCTAAAGAGATCCACTTGTATATTAGAAAGGGTTTTGTTGTTGTTTAGCTGCAAGCCATTCCTGTATTACTGTACCCTTCCTTTTTTAAGATGCTAAAATGCGATTTGAGGGACATTTGGCCACTACTTTCAGGCTCATTTTTGCATATACAGGAAATTCCTTTAATAGATCATCAAATTAGTGCAACTGATGACAAAATAATATTAAAACTTGCAAAATACCCAGAATTCAAAGATACCATTGTCTTAATGACTAAGATATCTCCAGAGGTTATACAGTACAATGTTACATTACAATGATATATGAACAGCAAAAACTGATAATGAAGAGAGGTTAATTAAATCAGGTATGTTGAAGTGGTAATCTGAATTTAAATGAGAGGTCAAATTCAAATTAATCGTCAAAGAACAATGTGGCATCATGTTGTAATTTGAAGAAGTTCATAATCATTTTACCTCGGTTCTTTAGCCAAAATCACAACTAAAATGTCTAAATTAGTGAGGTAATATCGTCAGTATATAAAATTGTTATGCATTTGATTGTTTTACCAAGTACATAACTGTTCCAAGGAAACAAATTTGGAGATTATATCATTCCCAAATTATAAGAGTTACAACTGTTTAAACTACAATGACTTGTTTTGTCAAACAAGTAATAAGGAAATATTTTTCAAGATGGAAAACAAATTATACCCTTTAAAATGAAATATATAAAAACTTGAAAATTATTTTTAGGATATTTAATGCACACATAATTAAGTAAATGATCACCATGTCTCAAGTCACTGCACATTTTTCTCCAATATAAGACTCAAATTAAACTATCACAGAGAAAGTCAACAAAGAGTGATTATCACCACACAGTAAATTGCTAACCTTCAACTTATTGACAGCATCCCCGTTGAAGTGTTAACTGAAATTTGGCAATCGAGGATCGAATCCACGCTATGCCTGAATGAAGACACTACAAATACGTTGTGGAATAAAAAATTTATCTACTGTCATAGAAAAAGCGTAATTGTAATAATGCAGAATTATAGGAATAACGGGCATTCAAAAAGGTATGTATAGAAATGAAAGAATGAAGTCTTTAAGGTTTAAGATTGAAATTAAGGAAGTGCAACAATAATGTTTAGCAGTTCAAATCTGTGAGTAGTGAAATGCAGAATTAGGTCGGCTGATCGTAAAAATCAAATATTGATTGCTTCGCTAAAAACTGCAGGTGGTATGGGTTATTTCCCCTGGGTTGTTTAAATAAAATATTAGTAATAAGGATCCATTGGAAGGGCCCTATTATTGATTTTTTTTTCAACAATCTAAGTATGTCATGAGGTTTCCAGACAGAAGTTCTACTCACATGTCAAATAAAGTATAAAAGTGATATTGTCTGCAAAAAATGGAAACAGGACACACAAAAAGTCATTATTCAGAGTAATCGAACATAAACAATGAAATGAGTTCTACCCCTTGGGTGTTTCAAAAAAAATTGGTTATATGAGGCAGATATAAAGGTTCCTTCCAGGGGCCGTATTATAGATTTATTCAACAATGTAAGTATGTCAAAAGGTTTCCAGACATGTGTTCTACTCACTTGTCAAGTTTCATCAAAATCAATAAAACAATGTAGCAGGAGTTAGCAAAAAACGCCACAAACAAACTCACACCGATTTTCCACATATGTACTAGATATATGATATATATATATATATATATATATATATATATATATACTAGCAGAGATACCCAGCGTTGCCTGTGTTACATGCATTTCAAGTATTAGACTTTTCAGTTATATTTTCTCTAATGAACTAGAATACCTATGATTCGAATTTCATCATAATTGCAGATGAGGGTTCTTTTCCTCTTGACACACGCTAAAAAAATTCTAATCATGACACATGTATCCCATACTACTGATCTTTATGGATAGATTCCAAAATTCCACTCTTATGGAACCTGTTAAAAGGATTTTGCTCCTGAAAAATTGAGGTCATGGAGCTCTAAAATGTGGGAGTTAAGGCCCCTATTGGGGGTGGGTGTCTTAATGTCAACCAGAGAAGTTGAATTGTTGAGAACCTTTTTAACTTAGGTCTTATATCGTTTGAATTTCTTTGCAATAGGAAATATATGTATGTTCACTGGGTTTGTAAAAGAGAACAAAGCTACAGAAAACCAGAATGATCACATTAAGCAGTCAGCTACCCTACTCTAGCCGTTACTACTCCCAATGTAGGATTCCTCACCATACAGGTGACAGACACAGCCGTAAGATGCATTACGGATCTATAGCAATTGGAAGGGTGTGACCCAATTGAAACATTAACAACTGTGTGATGTGAGGGCTAAGGAAAAATGAAAGTGTCACCTCTGGAGTTTGCAAATGACCACTATACTGATAGGTAACTGGACAGAATAAATTTACAATCTATAAATGTCTTTCAATAACCAGTCACTCATATGGGAAGGCCTTCAAATCAAGGTTACCATTGGGGGACTATGTGTGACCCAGTGATAATAAAAAGATTCAAAGGAGGTCTGCAACCAAATAAGTTTACAGAACACTTTGCAACTGAATCAGTGGAGGCAAAGATGCCTCTCATTTACTGGACAATTTATGCACTACATTGCAGAAATCCCAATGTAAGTATATCTCAAAGCAAACTCTTACACTGTTGTACTATTGAATTACAAATAACGCTTACCTTTTATGCTCGAGTGATATTACAGCTTCCAAGAGTACAACTGTATTTGTCTTTGCTTAGATAAAATGACTAAATTGTGGGTGTTAAGTCCCCATAAAGGAGTTTTTCTAACTTCTAAGAAGATGAAATTTTAGAAATATTACTTCATTTGTGTCGAATATCTATGGTTGAAATTTCATCAACAGCAAAAATATATGAATTTTCATGGGAGTTATGGCCCTTATGCATAGGATATAATGTCCAAATTTTATAAAGATCCATTCAGTACTTTTGACAAAGTTTTGGATCATAAAAAATGACTAAAATTTAGGAGTTAAGGCCCCCATTAGGGGGGGGGGGTCTTAGAATCCTCATGAGAAGTGGAAACTTTGAGAATATTTCTTGATGTGTGTCAATTACCCATGGTTGAAATTTCATCAACATAAAAAATTTATGAATTTTCATGGGGGTTCTGCCCCCTTTAAGCCATCTCAAATTCAAACCAAACATATTGCATTATACCTTCCCTTATGCATTGAATCTAAATTCCAAATAACATAAGGATCCATTCAGTAATTTTGGTCCATGAAATTGTATGAAACACACAGCATTACCCTTCTCTCTAGGCTTGGATTTTGTGTTCCAAATTTCATTAGGATCGGTGCAGTAGCTTTCAATTGTAACGCATGGACACACATAAAGACATTGACTTTTATGTAATAGATATGAATATGCACATATACATATATGTGTGTGTGTGTGTGTGTGTGTGTGTGTATTATACATATATATATATACACACACACACAAAAAGATAGATTGATTGATACAACTGAGTGGGCAAACAAAAATATGAGACACTGCCTAGTGCTTTTTTTTTATTTTGATAAGACTGGTACTTATTCTATCAGTTTCTTCTTGTCAAACCAGTAAGTTATGGGGATGTAAATAAACAAACACCAGTTGTGAAGTAGCGATGAGGGAGAAACACAGAGACAAAGACACAAACATACACTTACATATATACATACATAAAAATTCAATTGATTTCTTCCAGTTTCTTTCTACAAAATCCACTCACAAGGCTTTGGTTGGTCTGAGGTTATAGCAGAAGACACATGCCAAGTCACCACACAGTTGTACTGAATCCAGGACCATGTGTTTTGGAACCAAGTTTCTTACTACACAGCCACACCTGCACCTATGTATATGTGTGTGTGTGTGTGTATGGGTGTGTATATGTATGCATGTATATATGTATATATATATGTGTACATATTACATGTACATCTATATATATATATATATATATACATCTACACATATACATCTATATCTATACATATACATCTGTACATATACAGCTATGCGTATACATGTATATATATACATCTATATATATACATGTATATTTATACAACTATATATATAGATGTGTATATATATATATATATATATATATATATGTACATGTAATATGTACACATATATATATACATATATACTTTATATATTTATATATTTGATCCTTTATATTGAACACTCAATATTTCATCTACATTCAATACTTTCTTTCATGGTGCCATCCATTTTTATTTTAGTTTATTTTATATTATATATTGTATATTATATTATATATTGTATATTCCATATTCTATACCCCACATTGGTTCTGCAGGAATATAAATAAAACATAAAAAACAGACAGTGTTGGAACTCTTTTAAACAAAATAATATATATATATATATATGTATGTATGTATGTATGTATGTATGTATGTATGTATGTATGTATGTATGTATGTATGTATGTATGTGTGTGTGTGTGTGTGTGTAGATATAGCTATATATATATATATATATATATATATATATATAGATAGATAGATAGATAGATAGATAGTTAGATAGATAGATAGATATAGAGAGAGAGAGAGAAGGAGAGACGGGCACACATGAGGAGGTGCTGAAAAGTTCCTGGCTTTAAGTATATTGCAAAAGGCCCATTTACGAGGCCCGCTGCAGTAAGTGTGTAAATCTGAGAAGGGATTATGTTGGATAAAATCATAATTCACTGCTGCTCGTATATTTTCTTTTACCCTAAGCCAAGAACTTTTCAGCACCCTCTCGTGTGTGCGCGTGTGTATGTATGTGTGTGTATATGTATATATATCGTTGGCACTCCGTCGAGGGTTCCAGTCAACGGAACAGCCTGCTCGTGAAATTAACGTGCAAGTGGCTGAGCACTCCACAGACACGTGTACCCTTAACGTAGTTCTCGGAGATATTCAGCGTGACACAGTGTGACAAGGCTGGCCCATTGAATTACAGGCACAACAGAAACAGGAAGAAAGAGTGAGCGAAAGTTGTGGTGAAAGAGTACAGCAGGGTTCACCACCATTTTTTTTGGCCTACATGGACCCTAAGTAAGGAGCTTTAGGTGTTTTTGCTCAATAAACACTCACAACGCCCGATCTGGGAATCGAAACCGCGATCCTATGACCGGGAGTCCGCTGCCTTAACCACTGGGCCATTGCGCCTCCACACACACACAGAGTTTAAGCCCCCGTCACGAAAACAAAAACAGCCTACAAGGTGTAACAAAATGTGTAGAAAACGAATATGAAAACAAAAAACATAGCGACGGGCTTCTTTCAATTTCCGTCTACCAAATCCGCTCACAAAGTGCCACGCAGTGGGACTAAACCCGGAACCATGTGGTTGGGAAGCAAGCTTCTTTATTTCATAAAATTTGCCACAAGGGCAGTACAAAGATAGAAGCTTTTGGGCTGGACTTAAACAAAATGAGATGAATGAAAACAATGATAAATATGAAAAAGATGAGAGGGATGTCGGCGCCCACCGACCAACAAGCCCTCGATTTCAATTTGTCCTTTAAATAAAAAATTTTAATACAAAAATCAAAAATCAATACAATTAAATTTAAAAATCAATGTAAATCCTCTTCTTCGGCGCCCCCAAGCAAGTTGACTTGCCGCTTGCAGACAACTCTGCACCGACAAGTCGGGGCCCGTGAAAGGGAATGCGAAATCTTTCTTGTCAAAGGTCGCCATGACCCTTGCGCCGATATAATATACACACTCAAGCGCGCGCGAACCGTATGACTCGCGGTTTAATTCAATGTTTAAGGGAGATAAAATAAAACCAAATACAATGAAATAAAGTTCCGTAAAGCGTACTTTCATTATATCAACGCACAATATTAGCAACGTGAAGCAATGCATTGAGACTAGATGCGACGAGGTATGACAACGCTAATATCTAAGGAAAGCAATTGCATTGTAATAAATAATGAAAAGTAAAAAAGAGAACGAAATTGTATTTAATACTTATAAATTTATATAGTTACAACGCTAATATCTAAGGAAAGCAATTGCATTGTAATAAATAATGAAAAGTAAAAAAGAGAACGAAATTGTATTTAATACTTATAAATTTATATAGTTACAACACAGACTTCCCGGGCAGTGGAGGTCGGGAACCTCTTATAATCCGTACTAATTTACGAGCAGAAACTTTTAAATTCCTGCAGCTGCCAAAGCTAGTATACTGCTTGCTACCTTACAGTACATTATTAATAAATTTATCATTAACACTAATGTACAAGTACCAGTATTTCATTTAATTATTGAAGTAAATTTAATATTTATTTATTTTAGGATAATGTTAACCACGGTGGCTAACCCTGATACGAAGAGAAAAATCAATAATTAAAGAAGACTTTGGAACCAAAAGGTTTGGGAAAATTGAATACTTCTATGGGTGTTTGATCCTACCTAAAATTCACAAAATACAAGCCTTTTCTTTAATGCACCGATTGCAAATAGTATTAAATGAAAATTATGCATAGCACACGTATTTAATATTCAATATTAGGCGTTTTGAGTTTTATTTATTTTTGTTGTTTTTATTCAAGTTTGATAACGTTTTGCAAATCGGAATGTCGTAGTAACTCCACTCTAGGTGTAGAGGGTACAATGAGAAGGTTTTACTGCATTTTTGGCTTTGAGAAATATACTTTTTACAAATGTTCACTACTTTACAAAAACTATATCAGCCATGCATTAAAAGCACTATAACATATTCCGGACACTAACTATTTCAGAAAAATATCCCCGTTCTCATCAGCAAAATTTAGCTGGGATAAAATTGAGTAAACCAAGATAGGTAAATCTGCCTATTCAATTTTCCAACATTTAAAAACAGAATCATACACATCGATATCCAACCTTAGACTTCAGAAAGATCAGAAATGCAACAAAAATTTAAGTATGTAGGTCAAATGAAAGAGCGTTATGGAAAAACGAAATTCGACTAGAACAAAATATTCTCTGTAGCTTCATTATGCGCTGGAGTGGCTCTCGATATATTTATTTAGGAACCACTGCAGTTAAAGAGAGGAAATTATTTTACTCCATTTTAGACATTATTTTGAAAACTGAAAATTATCAAATTAGACGCTAGTATGGGGTGGGGTTGACTTGGAATACAACTGAGAAAAGAATATTGGTTGTTAATCACCAAAAATTATCCAAATATTTTATTAGCAACTTCAATTATAATCGGGTCGTAGAAAATTTCTTGAAAAACAAGTACAAGTCACTTATATTCCAAACTCTCTCAACTCCAACTATGCTGACCAATTTATACTCTTGAAGATGGTGCAACCTTGCAGTGTAATGATTTCAAACAGGTAGGGAGAAAATAACGAGAAACCAGAAATTACTCATTTTACTCAGGTTACTAATTTTGTCCCCCCCCCCACCACCACCACCACCAAACACACACCATTGGACATATTAGTAAAATTGTTTTATTTAAAATTACTTATCAGAAAAACCTACCAACAGTGTTGAGGAGCTGCTGTAGTTAGTGTTAATATACTTAAAGTAACAAGCACGACAACTTTAGCTAATCGATACTGTTCACGTACAGAAGAGAGATAAACATTATTCAACAGTATGAGCTGATTAACTGCGAAACCTGCTCAGTAGACATTCAGAATGGCTGTCACGAATAAAATGGTATGTATTTCTTAGAGGTTTTTTCGGTAATTTTTCAGAGTAACTTTTCAGAATAACACCCACACGGTTTTCACTAAGAAAAAAAAACAAAACTCTGATTTTTATGCTGCTAATCCCTTATTTTGGTTCGGGAGGAGGGGGGGGGAATGCCCCCCCCCCAAAAAAAACCCGGTCCCGGATTCATTGGAAATTTTTTTTTTTCGTTGAATGAATTCCTGTGACATCCTAATATGTTACAAAACCCTTTTGGGGGTCCGAAAAACGGAATGTGGTGAGGTGGAAGCCTCGGAAATTTCACCCACCCCTACCCCCATTGATCTTTTCACCAAGGAAGAAAAAAAAATTCCAATGAATCCGGGACGGATTACCCTAACCCTGAAAAGATCAAGGGGGGGGGGTGAAATTTCCGAGGCTTCCACCTCATCCCACTCCGTTTTTCGGACCCCAAAAATGGTTTTGTAGCATATTAGGATGTCACAGGAATTCATTCAACGAAAAAAAAAAAACTCCAATAAATCCGGGACCGGGGGAGGTCCCCTCCCCCTTTCGTCCCCTCCCCTTTCTCTCGAACCAAAATAAGGGATTTGCAGTATATTAGGAGGTCAGGGTACTTGATTCCACGCAAAAAATCCGAGGTTTTTTTTTTTTTTTTTTTGTCATTTACTATATCTCACAATCAAAAACAAATGTAATTCAAAGTAAAAAAATTTCTTAAATATCACTTCCATCGTGCCTTCGGAATAGCTGTCACAATTAAAACGTTTGGGGGTGAGGGTGATGAAGTGATCCGTCATTTTATAATACTGCACATTCTGAAGCAATTGTAATTCACATGTTTTAAAAAAAATTGTTTTCAGATTTCTTAACCGCTTCTTCTACCCCGCCTCCAGACAACAAAATGGATTAAGCTGCTAATAGTTGCAGGAGCTGCGACTTATACAAGTGGACGTTTGAGAAACAAAACTAGAATTTTGAAAACAAATTTTGAAGAGGTATCTATGGAGAAAAGAATGATTTTAGCGTTCTTTCGATAGCTGTACATGAAAAGTGAAAGTTTTTGTTCGGCAATTTCCGTAATCTTTTTTTATTTTTTCGTTCTTTCATCATATTCTGAATTGCTTGTGTTTATTACACTTTTGTGTATACATATATGTATGAGAGAGTGCTGAAAAGTTACTGGCTTTGAGGGTGTCGTAAAAGGCCTGGTTGGTGGCCCCACCTTCCGAGTTCAAGACTTTGAAAAAACGGAAGGACCGCTGCAATAAGTGAGTGAATCTGAGAATCTTTCAGTAGCCCCTCGTATGTGTTTGTGTATATGTATATTTGTTTATATAAGTATACACGTATTTACGTGCATGTATGTATATATTTATACACACACACAGAGTACTTAGATACACAAATATACACATACATACACACACACACAAACGAATGATACATAAATAAGCGATTCAGCGGTGCGGGGGATAAAGGAATATAACTGTTCACGGAAATTGCAGAAGAAAGACATTCACTTTACATGTACGGCTATCGAAAGAGCTGAAGAGGGGCAAACACTCTTACTTCTCTTATAGGCAACAGTTCGTAGCATTTTTTCTGAAGTGGCACAGTTGTGTCCATTTATTTTTTCTCTACGTTCCCTAAATAACTGAATATTTTGTTTTGTGGAAAGGAAGGAATCTTGTCGAGAAATACTGTTACCCTAAACTGAAAGATGCACAATCTTAGTCTTGTCCGGGGAATGAAAAAACGGTACGTAAAATTCAATTTGACACGAATTATATCAATTTCTATTTGCTTTTGTATATTTTCTAATGTAAAAAAAGTAACGTTGCCATGAGTTGTTCAAGTTCCCCTTCAATATAAACGCTAATTTGGATGAGGGGAATATAAACGGCGGAGATAAAGAATACGTACACCACCCGTTTTCGGCGAAACAAAAACACTAACCCTAAACATCGGGTGTACGCATTCTTTACTTTGTCATACGAGGTTTTGACAAATGTGTACTGAGTGGGCAGAATGCGGGGCTAATGCAGTTTCGTACCCCTCCTTGAAAAATGCATTTTTTTAAAACATTTTTTTGGAATGCTACGTTTTAGATGTCGGAGATTACGAATATGCAAAAACAGAATTTTTTAAAATTTCACACACACACACACACACACCCCTCCACCTCAAAATTTAGAACTTTTTCGAAACTGAGATTCTGAATATGCAAGAAGCCACATTTTCAAAATTTTAAATTCAATAAGCATATAAATATGTGGGTGGGTAGATGGATGGATGTCTTCCTGGGACTAAAAACAACAGTAATACCGTCTTCTATAGGATCGCCACATTTAGTTGACAAATATATTTTATGGATAAATAGACATAAATAAACAAATGGATGAAAGAGTTTAATTGGAGAGGGGGTGAAATTTGAGCCCCCTAATAAATTTTATAACACTAATTATTAAACATTGTTTCTCATAAAATGGTGTATATTTAATTTGCATTAAATTATTATTTACGATTATAATCACAAGTAAAACGCAAATATTTTTCACTTTAATGTTTTTGTATTTAATTTCGATTTGCACATGTTCGTCAATTCGCTACGATCCCTTGAAAATAGACAAAAATCAAAAATTTAAATGGGGGGGGAGCAGATGAAATTAAATTTTTTTTTTACCTATTCGTAATCTCCGACAACTAAAACGTAGGAATCCCCCAAAAATGCATTTTTCAAGGAGAGGTACGAAATTGCATTAACCCCCAAAATGCTCCTCTAAGGTATTTGCTCTAGACGGTGGCCACAAAAAAAAGACTGACCAGATAAAACCTACACTGGTATCTTTTGTTAATTCACCATTATCCAACATAAAAGGAAAATATTAAATACAGTGATTAAATAATGTAAGTATGTAGGTCAGTGGACAACTGGAAAAGAAGAGAGAATAATTTAATTAAAGCTGCTTAGTGATTATCTCCTTGTTTATAATAATGTTGGCGATTATGAAATTCTCGTTCCCCAAGCGCTATTCATAACGTAACATTTGAAACAGGAACACCTCATTCTTTGTGTTTTTCAACTGATAACCTGACATAAAAATAAATGTGAACCCCATCGTGGAAACTACCGGTTAAGAATGAAACCAATGCATATGCAAAGAAAAATATAAACAATCTGGAATTACCATACAAGAAGCACGCACTTTCAGATAGGCATGTCACGTATCTAGAATGGAGTAGGGTGGAAATGTGTTAGACATTTACCACTAATGGCAAAATTTTGCTGAGAACACCGATTTTGGACTATACTGAAAACACCAGAATTGGTACCTTTAAGTGTACAATAAACGCACGCATCAAACATTCGTGAAGCAAATAACAAAAATATTAAATAACGGTAGAATAACCTTGTAATCACACTAACTGAAAAGCACCCAATTGCAACTTTAAGCCATGAAATACAGCAGAGTATGATGGCCCTCCACAAAAACAAAAAAAATCTAGTCACTAAGGAATTAAACTAAGTGGGGCTGTGGTTCTCAAACAAATAAATATCAGCACACACTTACCTACTGACCTCCAAAAAAATGTTTTTGCTCCTCCTCCTCTTTCTAAATGAGAAGACAAAATGTTTGCATCCATCTTTCTTCGCCATCGGGTTGGGCATGCTTAAAACCCTCCGATTTTATTAAAGATGGCAAACTGTCCACTCACTTTACAATTTTAACAATTCCCCTCCCTCCGTACCAGAAGGATAATATAAAGGCTCATGGTTTAGTGGTTAGAGGTGTACAACGCAAGATCGTAAAGTCGTGAGTTCGATATTCGTTGTGTCCTTGAGCAAGTTTCTCTATTTCACATTGCTCTAGTCCACCCAGCTAGCAAAAATAAGTAGTACCAGTATTTCAAATGGCCAGCCTTGTCACATTCTGTGTCACGCTGAATCTCCCTGAGAATTTACGTTAAGGGTGCGCGTGTCTGTTGAATGCTCAGCACTTGCATGTTAATTTTAACGAGCAGGCTGTTTCGCTGATCGGATCAACTGGAACACTCATCATAATCGACGGAGTGTCTGATATTCCTACAAAGGCATCCAAGATTCATATGGAATTACAACAGAAAAAAAAAGTATTAGCTCGCTGACGTTTAAATTTATTCTTCTTTAATCTAAATATTAATAAATTGCAAAAGAATTATTCCGTACATTAAAAAAAAAAGATAAACAAAAACATTTTACGTTTAGACAATACACAGAACTGGAAGAAGAAAAATATCAGTTAGGTATGGATAATTTAAAACTTCCGTTTCCAATGACTGATTGATATATTGGAACAGTTGTAGTCTATATTTAGTTATATAGTTTATTTAAACTGATATATATATATATATATATATATATATATATATATATATATATATATATATATATAAAATGTGCAGTGAATAGTCATACTTCGTTGGCAAGCAAAACAAAAAGGATTCATGATAAATAAGTCGTCTGCTAAGAATATACAAGTCAACTATTGTTTTTGTATTTTGTATATTTTCTAAAAGGAAGTTATAATAGAAACCACTTACTTTTGGTATACACACATTATATTCTGAGAACATATAAGTAAAACCTAGTTGGATGCAATAGTACTCATTACGGTTAGAATTGAATAGGTTTTTATTCGAAGCTTATTTTTCTCACTCGGACAGAATTTACGATTAAAATGTATTTATGTGTGGACACACATTCTAATTCAAAACATTGAATATGTAAATACTACTATTTGCACTAAAGTTATATTATTCAACTTATGGTCTCCTTGATCTTTGATTCAAGAATTTTCACGCACATGATGTGCGTTTATACGAGTTCAACACTGCTCCTGCTAACTTGTGGACTAATTTACCATTCATTACCAGAACGGGGTTATGTCTGTATCTCTCTCTTACACACATTATAGAACCTTGTAGCTTACTTGAATCACTTTGCAAAACGAGTTTAAGACTGAGAGATTCTTAAATGAAGAAAGGAATAAATTTAATAACCCTATCAAACAATCGGTCCATTTAGATTAGATCAGTATCTTAACAGACCGATAAATTTCCGTTTATTTTTTCATGTTAGGCCTTTATGCCTGAAATATTCTTTTTTCCGCATTGTAAGAAATTGTGTATGTAAGATACACAGAACTTGCATTAAAAAATGCATCTAAAGCGTACATGTAGCTTACATTAAAACTTGCTTTCAAAATATACATACATGCAATAAAACTTAGAATAAAAATTCAAATTTGATTGAAAAATATATAAACATTAGAATTCGCGTTAGGAAAATATAAATATAACTTGCTTTCATGAAATATATATATATATGCGATTGATTGTATATATATACTTATATACATACACACCAACTTGCTTTCATTATATATATATGCGATTGATTGCATATATATACTTATTTACATACACACACCAACTTGCTTTCATTATATATATATATATATATATATATATATATTCGAAATTTATAGAGAAACAAAAGACGAAGACAGGTGTATTAGTTTGACGCTGGGGAAAATAAGGTCCTACGTTTCGGGCTTACGCTCTTCAACAGAAAGGAATAAGAGAAAATAAACAGAGAATAAAAAAACTTGTGGATTTCAGCGGTCCAGCATGCCGAATGATATACATACATACTTTGGTTTAATAATATATCTATCTGTCCAGCAGAAATGCATATATCCACAACTTGTTTAATATATAAAAGTGTGAGTATCGGCTTAACTACATGTTGGTTCCCCATCAACTGCTTTCCCGTAACTTTCTTTAAAATGATTATATATATATATATATATATATATATATAAGAATCATTTATATAAATTCGCTTAGTTTGCATTGAGAATGTACAATTTGCACTGATATATATATACATAACTAAGAAACAAATGTATGTTTGTATATTTATGTATGTGTATATTGAATAAATATATATACACACACACACATACAATTTGCTTTTAGTGTGTATAAAACACACACACACAGAAAAATAAATATATATATATTCTAAGAAAGTGCTTAGTAGTGAAAAGATTCTGGAGGAAATATCTAAATGGGTGAATTAAAAGTAAAGACACAAAAAGGAGAAACTTAAGAAGAATAATAATACATAACAGTGGCTATTTTCGCAGGCAACAGGAGTTCTGGTATTTCAATATTTGTAAATGAATATACATAATGATTTAAATTGTTGAGTATTATTAATAACAGTCGAAACATAAAATGAACGAAAGTCTTCATTTAATGAAAAAATATCTCAGACAACGAATGTAATGAAAAGAATAACTGTATAGAAATAGATGAAGCATTCTATAAAATATAGTCCATTGACAATGTTTATGATACAATATGGCCACTGATGCAGTCGTTGGTTGGAAAATCTGGCATACACCTGAGTAATTGTTTGCAATCTGATCTGACTAAAAGAGTTTGAAACACTTTTCTGAATACAGCATCGAAATTTCAATTCAATGAAGATCATGAAGAATTTAAGCTTGAATATTATAAAAATATCTCAAAATCTATATGATGAGTCTTCCAAGTGTTTTAACATGTCAAGAATGGAGAGGTTATAAATGAAATCAGATGTAAACAAAAGCTATTTAAAATTTCTCTCTATTCCACCAAACTATCTCTAATTTCATATTCTTGAATGCATTTTGTCAAATATAAAATTAGTCATAAAATCTGCAGCACTCGTCGCTTTTATTGCTTAATACTACAACCATGGCCTATTAGTCAGCTAAAGCATACAAGCAAGCAGGCTACAGCCGACATTTGTAAATAATCGCCACAAAGTGAGGGATCAGCTTTTTCTGTAAATCAATACTAAAACGATCCCTCACTTTGTGGCAAGTGCCCAGCTTCTCTACTTAAAATTATTTTGTCCGTAAACATTTATATTAGGAACAGATAGTTAATGAAATGTTGAAAATAAAAGTATAAACAAAAAAGTTCTTACAAAAAACATCTTACAGTATTTCATCATCAGATCTATTAATAAAGAGAAAGAAGCTCTGCTCGTCTGCTCATAATGAAAATTACCAACATAAGCTTTAGTAGTAGCAATATCACACCAAACAGGGTACAGTAACGATCATATATCGTCTCTAATTATTTCTTACAGAAATTTTTTACCAAGTAAATGAAGGATTCATTTTGTTGAAAGATACTTAATGATATTTTATAGAAAAAGTCTGACAAGTTGCATTTATGCCATACGTATGTTGTCGTCATAAAGCGGAGGTTCGGTTGTCAGTTTATTTATCAATTTAAATGAACCTCCACTTCTTGTCAACACATTGAGAATAAGAAAGCGTAATAATTAGTCTCTTACCTGTATAACAGAAGAGGCTTTCAGAACTAAAATATCCAAAATAAATGTCATTGCTAAAAGAAATAAATATAAATCCAAGCTAAGCTTTTTTTCCTCCGTTTAAGAATAGCAATCGCTTAGTTTTAATCCACTCCTTGGACTACCATTTTTCCCCGTTTTACGACTACTCACACTGCTTCTCTTTCGTGTGCAGACAAATACATAGTTATGAGGGAGGGTGTAATGAGAAAGACAGAGACACACAAACAGAGGGGCTCTCTATATATATTTATATGTGTGTATTATATGGAGGTATTTCTGTTTGTATATCTAAATATGTATAAATATATATTCTAAATGTGTATATATGTATTTATATATATATATGTGCGTGTGTGATAGGGTGAAAGAGAGATGCGTATGAGAAGCATATAATAATAATCAGTCTATTCTTTTTCAAGGTAATAACGAGGTAGCAATGAATTTTTTTTTTAGTGCACTAATTAATGCTTGTTTAGCGATGGTATTCTCTAATAGCATAAACAATAACGGCGCCAAAAGAAAATTGATAGTAAATTCGTTAGTAACTTAGCAGGGCTTCAAAACACCCTCCGGGTCTTGACTCACCCTCTCTACTAAAAACAGTGTTTTCTATCTCTTAGTATGCACTACAGTGCCGTACTCCCTCTCTATTTAAATCTTTCATTACCCGTCTGTTTCACCATACACTCTAGTTAATCATCTCTTTCTCTATCATAGTTCGACATTGGTTTACACCCTTTCTATTTAATCCTCTGCCCTCTCTCTCTGTTTTTGTGTCTGCTTTACATTATCGTACATAACAGACTCTTTTTTACGTACATCGTCTTTATGAGATACTCCGTCTCTATCTCCAACTTTATCTTACACATTTATCCCTCACTCTTCTTTCTACTTATCTAAATTTAATATTCGCCCTTTCCTTACTTCATTCTTTCATAGTCATTGTCTTGCTTCTCAAGTAGCTTTGACATCAGAAATATATTTTTCTTCAAACATTGCCTTGATTTTTTTTTTTCATACGCAGTCGCACAACTCACTACCAGTGTTTATATATTCACATTATTTGATATTTGTTTTAATTTCCAACGTGACTTATCCTATAAAATATTTTCTCTATACTAACTTTCTTTGTCAATGTCAGCTTTTAAACCAATTTCAGATATTGAGCAAAAAGATATATCGGTAGATATAATAACTGTTATAATTTCAGGGGTTAAGTATGTATATTTGAAATTATTCTGAACTCCCTACGAATTTCAGACGAATGGGGTAACTAGTGCACTACTGGAAAACAGGTCGACCGATACTCAAACACAAAGCAATATCGCTCTCTCCTATACATTTTTTTTTATTTAAGTATGTACTTTGTCCTTTAAATCCACAGCTAATATTCCATTTTATGTTTAAAGAAAAAATAAAATTTGTCACTTATGACGTATATGAGATTAAATTTAACATTCTATCAAATATAATTTACCAGGACTTTGATTTTGAAATGTGGGGAAAAGGCGGTGGACTGATATAAACGGCCGAGCGCCAGATTAAAACGCCTTGTAGTATTTAGTTTCGACCGTAGGCATTCTGAGTTCAAATGCCGCTGGGGTCGTCGTTACTTCGCATTTCTCTGTGATAGATGAAATAATTTATCAATCAATCACATACCATTGTTTAATTCAATAGACTTTTGTGAATAATTCTTCGCTGAATAAAAGAAATAAGTCTAAAAATACGGAAAAAGAAATACAACAAATATATCGTAATTGTTTCTACTATAAAGCACATTGTTTATGAATATGCTTATTAATACTATGAATTATGACGGCAGTGATATTCCTCTTCTTTTTAGAATTAAGATTAATAAATGTGACGAAAGGTTAAATTTTAAAGAATGTTGACATCCGGGTGACTTTATGCTACTGCTGATTAATTTAACATATATGTACAAACGCATGCACACTCTCCCTCTCCCCATTTCTCTTTCTTTCCTCTTTATCTTATATCTATAGGTATATATGTAAACATATATATATAGATAGATTGATATGGATAAGTATAGATATATGTAGATATTCTCCAGCAGCTAAAATCGTATGATAAAACAATTATTAAAAGCGAATAAAATATTACAGTGTCCTTCGTGTTAACACCAAAATGGCGCCGCTACATGCCACTCGTTCACTCAACTCATCACCCAGTTACAACGATGTCTATGTCATCGGGGTTGGAATGACCAAGGTAACAACATAAATGCCTCTAGAATTAATATTAAGACTTATTTATGTATGTATATCATTGCTGATAGTCAGTTGATCACTTTACAAATAAGTCACTTGCCAAAATAATTCATTGATTTCTTTTTTGTTTTCAACATTATTTTAATTTTTTTAATGAAAAATCAAATGCTATTTTGTAGTCGTTAGACATAATTTACGAATGCTTTTTTTGCTTTTGCTAAATGTTGAATATCAGTGTTTACGCAACTGTTTATTTTTGTATTTTCTGTTTCCACGCTTTTTGGTATAGATTGTTTTCCAAACTATTCTCGATGAATCAAGTGCACTTTTCAGTTGTTCTTTCTTATAGCAATATATAAATATATATATATATATATATATATATATATGGCTATTTCTATAATATTAGTTTTGTTTTGATATCACGTCTAATATTTAGGGAAGTGAAATCTGTTATAATATTTTTTAACCCAGGATTCGAAACGAAATCTTGTGCTTTGTTGACCGATCTTTAACCGACTTTGACAACTCAAGAAAAGGGGCGGTTTCTTGATCGGTTAGTAATAACAACGAAAACATAGGAAGAACACATTACCTTTAATGTTGTTCTAGGACATATTAAATATGTGAAAATAAAATGAGAGTGCCATGGCTGAGATAGTTAATCAAGGGTCAATTCTGTTCGATGAGAGGGGACGTGGGTCTAAACAACATTGAGACACGAGCCAACGAGTGAGCTTTCTACAGAATAATTTGACCTGAAAGAAATAGCAGAAAAATCTGCTTCGGATCTACTTCAATCCTAAATAATAAATTGTTTTATATTAATGCAACATACACATAAAAAGGCGAAGTTGGGTTGTCTTCGATCGGAGGCCTGTTCAATCAGGGGGACTTGGAACACTCCGAGATACAAGCCAACAAAAAAGCCCTTACGTAAGCGTTCATTCTGTTGGAAATAGCAGCCAAACTTCTTTTAATCACTCAACTTTGTTGCGTGCTTTTCCTGATTTGAGTATTTAGTTAGAGCTGACAGATTGTTAGCATGCCGAGCAAAATGCATTTCGTCTGTCATTACGTTCTGAGTTCAAATTCCGCCGAGGTCGACTTCGCCTTTCATCCTTTCGGGTTTGTTAAAATAAGGGCATAACTACAGGGTTTTACCCACCAGACTTTGGGAGGTCATAACTTTCAGAAAAATGAATATTTTTTAATGAAATATTCTATGCATATAGTATTTACTATGTAGAATCCGAATATACAAAAATTTCCCTGTAGTTATGCCATAAGTACCAGTCGAGCACTGGAAGTCGATGTAATCGACTTAGTCTCTCTCCTGAAATTGCTGGCCATGTGCCAAAATTTGAAACCAATATTTACTTTCGTTTTATGTTTGACAATTGAATATCTCTCTCTCTCTCTCTCTCTCTCTCTCTCTCTCTCACACACACACATACCGTCACTCGCAACCGAGTATGGCTTGGTAGCATTTAAGTATGCTTTCGCTAATTGTTTTTAAGTGTCTATAGTCACTAGCAGACACCTCGAAACTGGTGGAGAACGGACTCACAACTTTCGTTGTTATTTAGAAATACATCAGGATTCGGTCAATTCTATTCCCGAAGTGCGAAGATAAAGGGCTCTTTGCTGAACCAACTCGAATACAGCTTGACGAGTTCTCGCCGTCTTATCCATTCATATTCGTCTTACAAGGAGAGAAAGCTGCATCAAGTTATGAGTAACAGGCGTTTTTTATGTAAAAATAACATCTGTACATTCACTGGTTTTACATATAAAATAAAAGCGCCCCAATATTGCGACAGCGTGCGTGTGGAAAAATTTGGAATAAGTTAACTTGCATATGCATGTTTAATAAACATACGTTCGTACATTCTGCCTCCTGCGTTGACCCGCTTCATAGAAGACAATAGATCGCAACTAGTTCAGTTGCTCTCCAGCTCATGCATAAACATAAGGTTGAATTTGTGTTTATCAAACATCTAAACTTAATCACAATTTATCCACGCACTTGTTATTTTATAGACGAGACCGTTCACATTTCGGAGGACACCCAATTTCTAATAAATACTGATTTTTAGATATTTTCTCTTTTAGTTCCACACTAATATATCTCATATCCACATGTGAATGCAAATGTTTGGGCAAAATCTTTTTATCGATTGAAATAGCCTTTCTACTTGAGGCACGAGGCCTGAAATTGGATCTTTGGGGTTTGACGGGCAACATTTTTTTTTTTGTAGTGTTTTTGGTACCGAAGCACTTTCAAACTTCGAATATTTGTATATTTTGTGGTATAGAACAGATAAAAAATTTTGTATTCGAAGTTATTTTATGTAAAAAAATTGTCGTATTTCGGTAATTTCAACCAATCACTGACGTCTATTGAAGTGAAACCAATTAATGCCGTAACGGTGTCATGGGATCTTTTCCCTTGAATAAAATTAGTCCCGTTCTTAACTCTAACTCATAACCCTAACCCTAAAACTTTACTAGGGAATAATGATATAATTAAACAGGGAATAACACACTTGACACCGAACAGCAGTAACTGTATACAGCTGAATAGACGTCAGTGATTGGTTGAAATTACAGAAATACGACAACTTTAACATGAAATAACTTGCGATGTACAATTTTTTGTTAAGAAGGTTAAGAGAAGAAGTTGTTTTATATGACACATTCTACCAGTGTCCCAAGTTTGAAAGTGTTTCGTTAAGAAAACAAATGTTGCCCGTCAAACCCCAAAGATCCCAGAAATTTGGTTGGAGAGGACTAGTCGATTACATCGACTCCAGTGTTTCACTGGTACTTAATCTATCGACCCTGAAAGGATGAAAGGCATAGTCAACCTCGGCGGAATTTGAACTCAAAACGCGGCAGACGAAAGATCGCTAAGCGTTCACCCTGCGTGCTAACGATTCTGTCAGCTCGCCACCTGATTGAAATAACAAGATTATTTTGTCTACAAGATTATTTTGTCAAAGACATTTGAAAAATCTTAAGATTGTCGCTCAACTTGTTAATAACATATTCGCCCTCAAATTACAACCAATCACTTTAAATAAAGAACATATTGAACACTGTTGTCCACAATATAGGCACAGGCGTGGCTGTATAAGAAGTTTGCTTCCCAACCACATGGTTCCGAGTTCAGTCCCACTTGAAAGCACCTTGGGCAAGTGTCTTCTATTATAGCCTCGTACGGATTAAAGCCTTGTGGATGGATTTGGTAGACGGAAACTGAAAGAAGTCCATCATATATATGTAGAAAATAAAGTTCCTTCCCGAGCCATATAGATTTATAGGGCCGGTTTCCATGGTGTATATATTCCCCACCTGGACAGGACGACGGTCCGTCGCAGGATTACTCATTTTTGCCAGCTTGTGCTTTTGTTCAAAAAACACAAAGCGTCGTCCGGTCTAGGAATCGAAACCATGATCTTACAATCATGGGTCCAATACCCTAACCACTAAGCCATGCGCTTCCATCGTGTCGGGGGGGGGGGGGGTATAAATAAATATAAGATCCAACGATCGAGGTGTAGCAAGAAAGTTTCAAGCAATCCGTAGTAAATATAAAAATAACTTTCAAGTCCAATAGTAGTGTATTGAGACGGAAGGTTGTAGATTTTTTTCTTATCGAAATATATATATATGTGTCTGTGTTTGTCCCTACCACCGCCACCGCTTGACAACTCGTGCTGGTGTGTTTACATCCTTGTAACTTAGCAGTTCAACAAAAGAGACTGATAGGATAAGTACGTGGTTTTAAATAATAATTACTGAGATTAATACATTCGACTAAAAATTCTTCAAGCTAGTGCCCCAACATGGCTACAGTGTAATGACTGAAACAAGTTATATATATATATGTCTATAAAAATAGGTCTATAACTTGAATACCTTTGTTAAATGGTCTTCTTGATCAGGACTGACCTTTCTAGGAAAACTTAATTCTACTTTCCTTATGAAATCTCTTGAATTCAAGATTAGTTTTGGCTTGGTTAGTAAGAGGATGGGCTGAGATAGATGTGTTAGTAAGCCACGATTACAGGAAATACTGAACATTTTGGGTGGAGTGTTTGATGAAGGGTTCTGTCTAAAACATTAGATATTTCATTTCATTTAATCTCATTAACAAATAATATTTTCTTCTGTTTAGCTAGCGAAGACATATCCTTGGCTTCTGGCAGAGCAGTGCCCCATAAAGTATCCCAAGTTGAAAAATGCTTATAAGAGCTGGTACTTAGCTCCTTTGTTAAAGGCAAAAGATAAATCTCTCACAAAATAGAGTAGTTTTTCTATTACCTGCAACATTCTCAGAAGATCCAGTACATATTTTTTCAGAACAAGAGCTACATGAACTAAAACTCAAACCTTACAATGCATTTGCAGCAGATTTGGAATGAACACCTATTAGACAATAATAGTCCAGAAACTAATCTACTTGGCCTTTTCATTTTTTCAAACATCTTATCCAGAATAAACAACAGATCCACTACATTACACCTGGCCAACTTAAACAAGGAAGGACTCATTTGGATAATGATGTAATCAGAGTTGCAGTTGTGTAGAAAACAGATGGGAGTTTGGGACAACAATGTTATCTCATAAGATTCTTTATTTATCTACTTAGCATTATTGAATATGAAGCTTAACTTTAATGGGATGATAGATGATCTTGAACCTATAAGATCCTGAGTATTATCACTTGCCCCATCACAACCTCTCAAGTTATATTCACAAACTAGGACCAACAGTATTGAAGCCAATCTTTTTTTGTTTTGTTAGCATTGATCTAAGTTCATTTGTTATTAATAAATTCTAAAAGCTTAGATAAATCTTTGATGATCAGTTGATCATACTGAGATAAACACTAAAATGATGACTATATTCAAAGTTCATAGTTCAGCTTTTCTTAAATTATATAAGGACATATTTTTAGACTCCAGTTTATTGCTTTTTGATAACATTATTTATTGTTGTTGGCAGAACCAGTAACACGAGATAAAAAATCATGCAGTATTTAGTTACATTGTTTTATGTTCCAAATTCAAATCTTGGCCAGGTCAACTTAGCCTTTCATCGTTACAAGTTAATAAATACTAGTCATTTACTAGGGTTGATATAATTGGTTAATCTCTTGCCCCAAAATTTGTGGTAATTTACCTATTTTGGAAAACAGACTTTGAGGAATTGGTAAAAGCATTTGTTTTTTGTTTTTTTCAATTAAATCTTTCAGTATTATAAAGAATTACAGTTGGCCTTACTGAACAAAACATTACAGTATTAGTATCTTATCCCTAATACCATAATCTATGTCTGTACCATATGTTTACTGCAAAATCTCTTCATGCTTGGTGGTTCACTTTAGCAATGGGAAGTCAATGGAAATCTATTTCTATATATATTGACCCTTTTGGAGATGACAAAGGACCGAGATATCTGGCACTTTGTTGTATTCAAGAAGACTTGTCCTCCACAGCTGAAGTGTTAATGGCTGCCACTCCATTGAAGAGGATTGACCTACAAGAGCCTTGTGCTGCTGCCACGTATAAGCACTTATGCTAGTGCCACAATAAAAGCACACAGCATGCACTGTGAAGTGGTTGGCATTAGGAAAGGCACCCAGCCATAGAAACCAAGCCAGAACAGACTGGAACCTGGTGCAGCTCTCCAGTGGCTTGCCAGCTCTGATCAAACCATCCAACCCATGCCAGCATGGAAAAGGATGATGATGATGAACCACCACCACCACTTAGGAGAGACATCTTCATAATATCATGTTTCTTCTACTCCTCAAATACAAGTTCTTGGTTCCTATTCAAAATTAAATCAATATTTAAATCATTATGTGTAGCATTTTAAATTAGCTTTAATAAAATAGAGATAAGAATGGTTCCATCTGAATAATTTACCCAAATATGCACCTACAACCTAATGAGTTGTGGGACTTACACCAATTAGATTAAGTGAAACTTCCTCACAGAAAGAAACATTTTGAAACAAAGTTATTGCATTGTTTTGGGAATATATTTTGATTATTGGTTTATATATATATATATAGTAGCTTAATTGAATTTGTAGTGTCATATGAACTTGAAGAATATTCACTAATATTAAAGGGATATTAGCTAACTTTTTAACATAGATTAAACTTATAACATTAAAGTGACAGTTAAGTTATCCAGCTCTATCATAAACTAATCAAGCATTTATTACTCAGCTTCCGACTTCATTAAGTTTCTCTGCTAAAATTTGCATTGTATTGATGTAGTAATAAATATTTATGCAGGGAATACATCAACGTTTCGCCTGAAGCTGTCCTAAGGCATGAGCACACAGGCCAGTTGCCTGCAGACCCAATGCTAATGTGTATGCTGCTATGTACATTGCTTTGTCCAGATGCCTGACCTGAACTTAAGATAAGTGATTAGAGTCCATTGGTTAATAAGGATTTTAAAAAGAAAATTATTTAGTAATTTTTATTGTTTACAATTTCAAGTAAAATGTTTTTATGGAAATTGTTTCATTCATAAGAAGCTTGCTTCCCAACCACATGCTTCTGGGTTCAGTCCTACTGCATAGCACCTTGGGCAACTGTCACCTACTATGGCCTCAGACCAACTAAAGCCTTGAGAGTGGATTTGGTAGATGGACACTGAGAGTCTCGTCTTATGTATATGTAAATGTTTGTGTGTCGATGTTGGTGTGTTTACGTCCCGTAACTTAGCGGTTCCGCAAGGCGACCGATAGAATAAGTCTTCGGGTCAATTTGTTCAACTAAAGGCGGTGCTCCAGCATGGCCGCAGTCAAATGACTGAAACAAGTAAAAGAATAAAAAATACATACATATAAACAAACGAACAAAGCATAATGTTCTCTGTTTCTGCTTTTGTTTTTCATTTTATTTAGAAGTTTTCTTAAGTTGTCTCCCTTACTTGCCAAAATAAAGTATGTAGAATTAATCATTGACTGTATTGCTTTTTCCTTACTGATTATTTTTTTAATTAGCTGTTTTAATGTTCCCTGCATTAAATGTCGTCAACGACTTGACTACTGTCTTATATGGTTGGCGTCTTTGTGTATATATTCTTTATATAAAGTAAGCAAATAACTCGTAAATCAAGTCGTCTTGCTTTTTATTGTATGCTTACTAAAAGATTTTCAGTGTACCCAAAAATACTGCTAGATTTCAATACATGTAATAAGCATGAATTTTTTAGGGACTAAATAAGAATATTTAATCCCAAATAGTTAATAATGCAGAAGTAATTAACCAGATATACTTTATAAAATTCTCTAATATCCAGTATAAATAAAGAACTGCTGTCATTGTCTTCCTTGTGTTATGTTTCAGCAACACGTTTCTTGGTATAAATATTCACTGAAACTTAAGTGTATCTTATTTCTCATTTTCATTATATTTGGACACTTCTTGGTATTTTATTACAATTTGTTCTACAATTGGTGTCCACAGAATTTTCATTATGATATTCAAAACTGCAAAATTATTAAAGCATCTGAAATATTGTAAGTTAACATTTTCAAACCTGAATACTTCTTCCCACGGAATAAAGTAGTTCTGAATAAACTTGCTACTTATTTTCTCCAGATGCAGGCAACAAACTGTATTACTGTAAAAATTTTACATTATACTAAATTCATTAGTTATTAAAGACAGATTTCTTTTGACTGTTTAACCCTTTAGCATTTAAACTGGCCATATCAGGCCCAAACATTCTTTACTGTTTTAGGTCCAAGTTGACCAGATCCAGCCTCTCACACTTATTCCACAATGTTATTCTAAAAATAGACAATCACATCATCAAAATCTTGAAGTTACAAGATAATGCTGTATTAAAAATGATTAAATAAGCATTACATATGACAGAATAATCTGAATACTAAAGGGTTCAAATTTTGTATGATTTCTATAATGATTGACTTCATCAAAATAATGTTATTGGCTGTTTGAAATTCTAGATTATTGTTTCTTAAATAATATCAATGAGGATTATCACATAATTCTCAAAAAGCATATGTACTCTTCTTGATTCCACATTAAGTTCAAAATCTTAACTTATTAACCATAATTAATACAAAATGGGTAAATTTCCCAGTCTACACTATAAAGCTTTTGAGTTAGTACTTTTCTCAATACCAAATGACTTTCATTTATCAGTTCCAAGCATTTTTTTTTAATAGTTATTTTAACCATACAAGTGTAGGCCTGGCTGTGTTGTTAAAAAAGTTCACTTCAGGTTCAGTCTCATTGCATAACATTTTGGGCAAATGTCTTCTGTTGTAGTTCCAGGCCAACCAAAGTCTTGTGAGTGGATTTGGTTGACAAAAACTGAAAAAGCCCTTCGTTTGTATGTATGTATTCACAGGTCTGAGTTTGTATGTATGTGTGCACGGGTCTGGGTTTGTTTACATTTGCACTTCTCTAAAAACCAAGAACTACAAGCAGTGATGATGTCATTTCCCCTATCAGTGAATCATATACTGGGCTTTGCATCTTTGAAGAAACAAGACATCCCTGACTTAGAAAACAGGTATGGGTTAATGCCAGGAAAGTTATATGGCTGTACAACAATGCTTCAGTAATATATTCATCTAACCTATGCTAAGATTGTAAAATAGATGTAAAGACAAATTATGAAGAATACTTCTATTAACAAGCAGAGAACTTGGTGTTTTGTGCTTGTAGCTCATAGACCCATACTGTATATATTCAGTAACACTGGCTTATTTCATCTGCATTACTCAATTCATTTATTTTCTATTATTGAAGCAAAACAAGACAGTTTGTGGATTTCCATTATTCCCTATTTATAACATCAACACTGTACTTCTCAATGTGTGCTGTCTTGTATTTCATGTTATACCAAAATTTTCAAGACAACGAGCATCTGTTGATTTGAAATTCTTATGACCTGACATTTTAGCTCACTCTTCTGACTCGTGTGTCAATACTGAACAAGTGGCAAATACACTTTATTAAATTACACTAGTGAACCACTGTAGACAGTTTCTATGATGTCTAGTTATTTGCCTTTATACTTTTCCCCCACTGTTTCTTCATTGAATTTCTTGCAGTGTTCATTACAGCTTATCTTGCTGATACATTACATATTTACTTTTAAATGTTGGCACTCTAATTATCTCCAGTCGCCAAGTGATTGGTCAGTATGGTCATTTAAAGCACTTACCACAGTTAATATCAAATATCTTCATGGCAGAAGTTAAAACCAAAAAAAAAAATCAAAAACAAAGGAAATACTAAAATTTAAAGATACTTACACTTTTCTATCTGAATACATTTATTTATTAGTGAGTCAGTTCATGTGGCACATGTATGTGCTTATTGCTATTGGAAGGGGATTTGGCTGCAGTTGCTAGTGCTCAAGCAAATTGTGTCGGTACATGCTAGTTAGGATAACATTTAAACCATTTAACAGTTATTGTGTATATAATTGGTGCATACTTTTAGAGACTGCTACCAATTAGTCCGGAAAAGAAATTTTAAATATGTTTTTACATTAAATTTAGAAAGTATTTTTTAATATGTAATTCTTTTTACTAATTCATTTGTTCTTTAAATTTTACAACTTTAGTTTGAAAAACCTAGAAATCGTGAAGACTTTGACTATCCAGATATGGCTTTTGAAGCAGGTATATGGTTTTTCTTGACATTAGTAAAGATCAGATTAAAAGATACTAATATATTCATCATCATCATTGTTTTAACATCCACTATAATGATATTAATTTTATTAATCCTTACAACTAACATTTAACGGTTTTCTAACATCTCAGCTCAATACTGAAGTTCAAAAAATTATTAACCGCAAATCTATTTTGGAGCAAGACTAAAAATATTCTTAGAATGGATTAATTCATATTCTCTGGAATATTACAGAATTTTTATGCTACATTTATCAAACCTTTATAATCTAATTAGAAAACATACATATTTCCACAATATTGAGTTTGAATGAAATCAAACAATTCCGTTTGTAATTTTTCAGTCATCAGACCTACATGCATTCTCTTAATTTTTCATTGCTAAAATAATTTTAGAGCTAGCAAATGGTGTTAAAATTAAACATATTGAAATATAATTTTTTACTTTTTTGTATATAATTCTTGAGTAATTCACTGAATTTTTATTTTTGTTGCTATCAAGGTACCAAAGCTCTACATGATGCAAGTATATCCTATGAAGATGTTCAACAAGCAGTTGTTGGCTATGTTTATGGTAAATCAATCACTTCACTGAAATGTTAAAATAATTTTAATCTTTTTTGGTGTTTTTTTCCTGTTGTCTTTAATCTATTCTGAAAATAATTATGATAAAACAAATATGAGCTTGTATTTTCCAAAACTTTAAAATATTGTGTCTACAGCAATGAGTTTGATGTGACCAATTTTGTACCAGTGTTTTGAGTTGAAATCCTTTTGTGAGTTAATAAATACCACCAGGATGCTAAGTTAATTCAGCCAACTAAAACTCCTTTCTTACAGACTGGCCAGTGCCAAATTAAAACATACAAACTAAAGAAAAGTGAAATATAACAGGCTCTCTACTTATCAACTAGTTTCTGTAAGAGATACTTTTTTGGCAGGTATATAAATTTTAGCCAAGGTTTCAGATCTGTCCCATTAGATTATTAGTGCAAATCCTTTCTCAGGTATTCTGATATATAATTAAGGAAGTTACTGTTTACCCCATAATTTAGAAAATTGGTAGGAGTATTGCTTTACTACAAAATTATCAGGTTGTTAAGACAAACAAATCTTAGAAAAAGAGTTGTTAAAAGAAAAAATCCTGGAAAAAGTAACCATGTTGTCAATCGTAATTATTGATAATATGATGAGTTTATAAAGTAAACAGTGATAACTGCACAGACAACTCACTCAATTTTGTAGTTGTGAAGAACAGTGACTTTCCACATTGATACAAGGCCATATATTTGTAAAGGAAATGCAACGTTTACTCTACAAGATTTGAATTCAGAACATGCAGAAATAAAACCAAATAATGTAGAGTATTTAGTTTGGCACTCTTCTATGTCAGTTACCTCATTATGATTTCTTATATTGGTACAAGGCTACAAATTTGTAGAGGATTGTAGTTGATTGAATCATCTCTAGGAGATTTTAGATACTTATTTTACTGAGGCCCACTCAAGAATAAAGAATATGCGGCGAGCTGGCAGAAACGTTAGCACGCTGGGCGAAATGCTTAGCGGTATTTCGTCTGCCGCTACGTTCCGAGTTCAAATTCCACCGAGGTCAACTTAGCCTTTCATCCTTTCGGGGTCAATTAAATAAGTACCAGTTACGCACTGGGATCGATGTAATCGATTTAAACCCTTTGTCTGTCCTTGTTGGTCCCCTCTATGTTTAGCCCCTTGTGGGCAATAAAGAAATAAGAATAAAGAATATGATTTCATAACATAGAAGAAAAAAACTAAATACCTCAAGGCACTTAGCCTGACTCTGCAGTGTTTCTACCACTCTCTTAACTTTGCAGTAAAGAATAATTAATACTTTCATTTTCAAGTCCGTCTCTTTATTCATTCCCCAGTCAATCCATAACAAAAGTAAGGAGCGACAAGTGTTAATGAAATAGATATTTAGTCTGAGATAGAGAAAAGTGAACTAAATTTGTGAATTATTTTTCAATGCAGATTTATAAATAAAAGTCACTTGCTTCTGAAAGCATAGCTGCTAATCCTAAATTCACAGCTGTCGTCTATTCAGACATTTATCTCCCTTGAGGAGTACTTTTCACATGTGCCTTCTCCTGAATCCAGCATTGTAAGCTTATAAAACTCATTGGTTATGATATTCTCACTCCTTACAGCAGTGTACTAAAATTACCTGTGATGTCCAGTTTGAATTAAAATAACTTGAGACAGTAAAAGCTAAGTGTCTTTACCATTGACTCAATGTATGAACAAATCTGGAAAAGGAGTTATGACCCTTACACCAACATTGTGCTTATCAGCTGTAATAATGCTTTAGTTTTTCTTAATCTGCTTTCAGTTACTATTCTACTTTTGTTTAACATTTACCAATGTTCAAACTGAAGAATGGGCTCCTCTTTTCTTCAATAATTGATCAAATCAAAATATAATGGATCATCATCATTGTTTAACGTCCACTTTCCATGCTAGTATGGATTGGATGGTTTGACTGAGGACTGGCAAGCCAGGAGGCTGCACCAGGCTCCAATCAGATCTGACAAGGTTCCTACAGCTGGATGCCCTTCTTAACTGCCAACCACTCTGAGAGTGTAGTGGGTGCTATTTACGTGCCACCAGCACAGGGGCCAGTTGGGTGGCACTGGCATTGACCACACTCAAATGGTGCTTTTTATGCGCCACTGCCATGGGAGCCAGTCAGCTGGCACTGGCAATGATCACGCTTGAATGATGCTTTTTATGTGCCTCAGCATGGGAGCCAATCCAGTGGTACTGGCATCAACCACGCTTGAATAGTACTTTTTACATGCTAGTCAGGCAATACTGGCATCAGCCATGACAATGATTTCACTTGACGCAGCAGGTCTTCTCAAGTACAGCATATTGCCCAATGGTTGAAGGGTACTCTTAAATGGGCCAGTTACGTATCCACAGCTACAGTTTCACTTGGCTTGCTGGGTCTTCTCAAGCACAGCATATCTCCAAAGGTCTCAGTCACTTGTCATTGCCTCCGTGAGGCCCAACATTTGAAGGTCGTGCTTCACCAGGTCTTCCTGGGTCTACCTCTTCCACAGGTTTCCTCCACTATTAGGGTGTGACACTTTTTCACACAGCTGTCCTCATCCATACGTAACACATGACCATATCAACGCAGTCATCTCTCTTGCACACCACATTTGATGCTTCTTATGTCCAACTTCTCTCTCAGGGCGCTTACACTGTCACGTATGCACACTAACATTACACATCCAGTGGAGCATGTTAGCTTCATTTCTTGCAAGCTTACGCATGTCCACAGCAGTCACAGCCCATGTTTCACTGCCGTGTGGCATGGCTGTTCACACACATGCATCCTACAGTCTACTTTTCACTCTGAGCACGAAGTGCTTTGTTACCAGTAGCAGTAGGAGCTCTCTGAACTTTGCCCAGGCTATTCTTATTCTAGCAGCTACACAGTCAGAGTATCCACTCCTGCTGCTGACTTAGTCAACTACTTCTAGTTTTCCCCCCTGGCATGTGATGGAAGCTGTTTTCTGCACATTTTCAGTATTTATTGCCCCTGTGCATCTGCCACACACAAAAGCTATCTTCCCAGTTAGCCTTCCTCTGGTATTGCTGCACCTCTTATGTGTCCATAGCTTACACTGGGTACATCTTATGGAGTTTCTACCTACACCTTTTCTACAGATCAAGCAGGGTCACCTACCTGAAGGGATTTGTGATTTGTTTGCATTCCTACTTACTAAGACTTTTTTGGTTTGATTTTAAACCTTGCTTCCACACCTGAAACTTCTACTCTAGTTCAGATATTGACTCAGCTATTGGAGCAAGGTTATCAGCATAGAGGAGTTCCCAGGGGCATCCTGTTTTGAATTCTTCTGTTATTGCCTGGAGGACTATGAATAAGAGGGGGCTGAGAACTGATCCTTAGTGTACCCCTACTCCTACCCTGAATTCTTCACTATACTCGTTGCCAACCCTCATGTTACTGACAGCATCCCTGTACATGGCTTGTACAGCTCTCACTAACCACTGATCTATCCTTAGTTTCTGCATTGACCACCAGATAAAGGATCAGAGGACCTTGTCAAAGGCTTTCTCCATGTCAACGAAAGCCAAGTACAGAGGTTTATCTTTGGCTAGATGTTTCTCCTGCAGCTGTCTTACCAGAAATATAGCATCAGTGGTGCTTTTCCCTGGCATGAACCCAAACTGCATCTCATCTAGACTGACTCTCTCCCTAATTAGTTGAGCTGTGACCGTCATTACCTGATCCAACAATTTGATACCTCCGTAATTATTCGTATCCCATGCGTCACCTTTACCTTTGTAGCAGTTGACTATGGTGTTGCCACACTAGTCATTGGGTATGACTCCTTCATGTATCACCTGATTAACTGTACGGGTGACTAGACTATAGCTGACACCGCCAGATATTTTAAGCATTTCTGCAGTGATTCCTGATGGGCCAGGGGCTTTCCCTGTCTATTATACCCTTAATTACTTTATCTACCAAGGTACTGTCAATTCACATAGCTGGTCCCTCTATTGGGTCAACATTTGGCAGACTCTCTTTCTCCCATTCATTCTCTTCATTTAGCAACCTTTTATAGTGACATCTCCAAGTCTCTCTCTTTGCAGCCTCATTAAATGTAAGTGAGCCATCATCCATGTGGACGCATTTCTCTCTTATGACATCATGATTCTCTCTCACATACTGTTTTGCAGCATGAACCACTTCAAGTCTTTGGTCCTCACGATACATAACATTGGCAAATTTTCTGTTATTATGCTTCCCCTCTGGCTAAATATACCTGTCTCCTAGCTTCCCTTCTGGCGATCTGATACAGTTCCCTGCTACCACCATTCTTCCAGTCCTTCCATGCCTGTTTCTTTTCCCTAATGCCCCTGTCAACTACATTGTTCCACCACCATGTTACCTTAGGTCAAGAGGGGACTTTGTACCATCCACAGATCTGCTCAGTAGCCCTCAACATGTTGTCCCATTGGAACCTCCAGTTGTCTTTCACATTTTATGATGCTATATCCTCCTCCTTTTCATCAAAAGCTTCGAGTAATACGTTTCTAAATCTCTGTCCATTCACATGATCCTTAAGCTTCCAGACCCCTCTTTTCCATGCTGATCATCTTCTGGGCATCCATTTAGCCCTGATCCTGAAGTCACTGACTAATAACATATGTTGTAGGGTGCACTCTTCACCTGGGAAGGTTTTGGCATTTATAAGTAGCCATCTTTCCCGTTTCCTGGCAAGAATGTAGTCAGTCTGACTAGTGTGTCCACCAGACTGGCAGGTTTCCTGAAGTTAGTATTACAGACCCTAAGATCATTTGCATCACAGAACTCCAGCAGCCTAGTTCCCTCCTCATTGCGGGAACCAAATCCATAGCCACCATGTATACTATGGAAACTCCCAGCATGTTGTCCAACATGCCCATTGAAGTCGCCAGCCACAATGGGACAGTCCCTGTCATTCATCAATGAGGTAGTCTACAAGAGGCTGTCATAAAATCGGTCTTTCTGTTCATCAGATAGCCCTGGCTGAGGGGCATAAGCTGAGATGATGGTTGCTAATCCATGTTGCGGCACTCATCTAAGCTGAAGTATTCTATCACAGATATTGACTACCTCGATTATCTTATCAAACCATTTCTCCGCAAGAAGTATACCTATAACTCCAATCCCATCAGTGTTCCCTACCAGGAAAATCTTATACCTATGTTCTTTGTCTGTGAAGAACCTAGCAGAACTTCCTCTCCACCTTATTAGTTGGATGCAGCACAAATCCACACATCTCTGTTCAAGCATCTCAACAATCTCACCAGACCTACCTTTCAATGTGCCAACACTGAGGGTGTGGAAGGTGTGGGCCTGCAAGACCCTGGGATGGGGGACTGCAGCATCAGGCATCTGAAAAGAAAGCTCACATTTGGCAGAGCTCATAAATATACAATAGCCTTCAACCTGCTTACACTACACCATTATTTTATGCACTACATAATCACTACATTCCATAGGAGATAAACATTAAGTAGGGATGGGGGAGCATTTAAGCTATTGGAAGTGTTCAGGGGAAAGACATCCAATAGAGGCCAGAGGATAAAACTTCCGGTATAGGTGGTGTGATGGGTGGGCACACCACGAAACAGCAAACACTCTGGCTGCTGGTGTGAAACAATAACAATAATAATAATAATGAGATAAAATTGGAAATTTCCATTCTTAACTAGAGCTTATAACCAACAGTATTTGGTCAGCCAAACTGTGGCAAAATTAGATGAATGAATGAATAACAATAATAATAAATGAGTGTGAAAGATGGAGAAGGAGGGAGAGTTGGATTGAACATCGGGATCTAAATTTTTGTCTAACATACAGCATGGAAGACATAACTGTGAGTAGATAGACAATGAAATAATAAAGTAATTATAATTTGCACTGTAAAAAGAGTTTTTTAAATGTGTGCTAGGTTGGAAACAAAGTTGCTTATCTGAACGCCTTCTTCGACTTCTACTTCATGTGGCAAGATATTAAAATATGAGGTCGGGGGAATATGAATGGAGCTAATTTATATAGGGTGGGGTGGAGGGAGTGGAGGTAATGTCATCATGTTGGGAGAAGCAAGTGGTTATCGGAACTGAGAGAGGCTGACCAAAGACAAAACATGAGGAAATCAAATTGATATTAATTGTATATGAATTAAAAGGAAAATGTTTCAGCTTTGTTTTGTTTTTTTGGTTTTTTTAAATTTATGACTGCAAAATTCTATTATTTAATATTTGATTTAAATTTATTGTTTCTATTATATTTCCCTTTCCAGGCGATTCTACATGTGGTCAGAAAGCAGTCTACAAGTTAGGATTAACTGGTATACCGATCTATAATGTAGGCCATTTTGCTATTTGGGACCATTGTTCTGTGTGATAAAATACTGTTTTGAAAAATAGTTTGTTGTTGTTTGGCCCTGGTTTTGCCCTGATGTAGAAGACCCATAACACATGTAGCAATTTTTTGTTTTTTGTTTTTTTTGTCTTTGATCAGTAAGTGTTATTTCCTATTTGCTTCTGTCTACAAATCAAAGGAAATGACTACTATTCCCTTCAAACTTTGATTTTCTGACCTGGATATCAATGTTTTGAAACTGACCTATTTTCCATTACATTTTAGACAGATTTAGTGCTGAGTTGCTGAAGCAGAAATATCGTTATAGCAAATATTCTGCTCAGTACCACAGATTTGCTTCTCAGTTGCTTGACCTTTACAGTGTAATCAGAAGCATTCTTTGCATGATTATCTTATCTTTTTTATCTTAGACTATATTATCCAATGTATCATTTGACATCTTTTTCTAGGAGTATGAATGGTTATGTAAAGACCCACTTATTAACCTGAATAAATACATTGCACTTGTTTAAAAAATATTACAGCCCTCTGCCTAAAGATCTTGTAGAACCAGCTTTTATCTAAAGGTGATTCATAATCTTTACATGCCTTCCTAGACTGAAGTGGTTCATCTACAGCTGAGTTTGGGGTATCAAGGTGGTTATAGTTTTGAAATATGAATTGGGTGAAATGTTAGGTACAATATTTACAGAGTCAGACATAACAAGAATCATATGAGAAGTAATTGTATCAGGTGAACTTTGACAGATGTATTTAGTTTGGAAACTTGGAGAAGCATTAAAGTGTTTTAGTAGTGGTAAATGAGTCGGTAACAGGATACATGTCAGTTTGCTGGTATTTATAATGTGTATGTGGGTGAAAGTTTGTCTTATTTTTGTGCTGTCTAAAATGTTTATATATGTGTGGTAGCTGCTAATAATCTCTGGTTTGCACACATACTTAATAAAGAACCAGTAACTGTTCATAGCTGGAATACTTTCTGATTCTGAAGTGAATGCCATACTTTTGAGTTGCAAATATGGCAAACACCATTCTAATTATTACAAAATATAGATAATAGAAAATTCATATTCGGTTATAACAAAAATTAACCTAAGCAAAAAAAATGGTTCAATTTTAAAGATAAAATATTGAAAAATTTTCAGAAAATATTTACCATTATAAAATTGTGTTAATTAATACTATATTTAATATATCATGAGAAAGAAACACATTGGAAAATCCTAATTCTCAGGTAATGTTTCAAAAATAACGGAACATTTTATTCCATATCTTCAACTCAAAATTTTTAAATTTTTATAAAGAACCACTTTGTAATGCAAATGTAATGCTCTTTCAAAATATTATGGAGATTTTAGTAAATCTTGAATTAAAAGTCTCACATCACTACATATACTGACTACTAAAAAATACCATGTTTGTCTTTAAATTGTCTTTATTTTCTCTCTACTTTTAATACTAATCTATATTTGTTCTATTGTATTCTTTCATACTTTCTCTTAAAAATAACTCAGTAAACAAAGAATTGATCTGCTTGTTCAGAGATTGGAGGGTTCACATCTCTCATATTTATTGTTTTTCTATCAATACATATGTCTGTTTACCTTGCTAGATAATTTAGGAATAATTCAAAGACTGGACCAAATTTTATACTGCAAGGAAGAAGGAAAGCCTTTCTTATTTTAGATAAGCAAAATTATGTAATAATGTATGCGTTGTGCCAAACACCCATTACACAATGACCGGTATTGTCACTTTATAGTTGTTATTTATCAAATGCATGTTCATAATTATGCTTTTCTTTCAATGAATTGATAGGTGAACAACAACTGTTCCACTGGTTCTACAGCATTAATGCTGGGCAAACAACTCATTGAAGGTGGTAAGTAGGCTAATTAAGATTTCTATAATTCATTATCTTTCTCACAGTATTTTGTCTAACTCTATGTAGAGGAAACAGAAGAAATACTGTTTGTTACTTGTACCTAACACTCTCGTAAGTGAGCTATTTCAATGAATGATCCTTCAGATGGTTGCTCTACTTGTGATAAATAGCAGCCTAATCTCCTTTAAATTAACAAAGATGCATTTGATAATGTGCTCCTACATATCCCTAAAAAGATGGTGTAATTATAATTGGAACTTGTTTGAGCCTAAGTCCACTCAAACAGGATTAGCCTGTAGCTAAACAATAACAATAGTGCACCACTGTAGATAACAGCCTAGATCTAAATGCTTATGACATGATGTGAGTTACTTTTGTAAACTGCAGCAGCTCTACAAAAATGATAACTTGTTTGTTAGCTTTCGGTGCTCAGTTCAGTCCTGCCTCTAGAGAAACTAGAATACTTGTAATAGACTGTTTTTATCCAAGGAAAGATTTTTCTTATTACCAATTAATATTGTTGAAACCAGAGATATACTCTCTCTTTGTGAATTGAAGGACTTTGTGAAAATATATTCTTTTCTATAAGCTTTGAGAAGACAACCAGGAGCTGTGTTTCTTCAAACAGGTTCATCTGATGAGAATTTTTATTTCTACAAAGTCAAGCAATTTACATGGATACTATAAATTTTGGCCTGCATATATGTTTGACTTTCATTAGATAAATATTGATCAAAAAATAAAATATATTTCAAAAAAGAGGAAAAGAAAGAAACATTTATTTTATTATTAATTTTTAGGTCTAGCTGATTGTGTGTTGGCTCTTGGATTTGAAAAGATGGCCAGTGGTTCTTTATCTTCTCATGTAAGATTTTACTTCTATCTTGAAATAACATCTGTAAATTCATTAAAATGAAAAAAAAAGAAAGAAAGAAATTGTGAGTTTAAAGATGTAAAAATTTCTGAGATGGAATAAAATTGATTTAAGAAATGCTCTTTAAAAAAAAATTTATAAAACATAGTTAATTCAATAACTTTCTCTCTCCGGAAATTTGATGTTTTAAATTTACTGTTCACTAGTGAATTAGACAGTACATCCCTATTTTTTCTCCTTTTTCTTTGCCTATTACCAATCTAACAGCTTAAACAGAATCTATTGTTACGACTTGGACTTCAGTAGAGCCTTTTCAAAAGTGTAACAAGAAATGGTTTAGATGACACTAGTGTTTTAAATTAGCTTTTTGCAATATTATACCAAATATATAGGTTAAATTTGGTTGAATTCATTTATATCTTTCATTCAAAAATTGTTCTGCATACTTTAGAAGAAAATAAAAACATGTTTTTACTTTGCAATCTCTTCAATGACAAGCAAATTGGTTAAATAGTAATTAACAAATAATGAAGTAAAAATAAACCAGTGTGTGTGTGTTTATTATTGGCATAATAGCCCTCCTGAGAGACAGCAAAATTTGTTTAAACATGAGGTCACATCAAGACTCTTGCAAACATAAATACAAAAACAAAATTTATTAAAAAGTTTTTTGAAAAATGTAGTCATGAACATGCTGGTTCTGTATTCTCTAAATATTAATCTACAATACCTTGTTCTGTTTTTGAAGCTATATTCATTGAGTATCTTAGAACTTATGCTTATTGTTACAGCAGATACTGTCTAGAATATTGAAAAATTCATACACAAAAGACAACTGTAATTTTAGAGAAAATTATGCTAAAATAAGCCAATAGTTTTGAAACTAGTTTATCCCATCACAAAAATTAATAAAAGATAGAAATAGAGAGAGGCTATTCTACAGACTAGTCCTACAATGATTGAAGAGTGTGCATACAATTTGTGCTTGTCATGCTGGGGTATTATATTTTTGCATATATTTACTTTCTATTTAATTGTCAGTAATTTAAAATGGATTGGCAAGTTGGATCAAATATATTGTCTTTAACACTATTAACCCAACTGATATTTCATGCTGTATCCACTGTATCAGTTTATTATTATAGAACACTTGCTTCCAGATATTACATATGTGATACTATGCTTGAGTTAATCTCAAGCTGTTTTTTTCATATTGGGTTCTAATTTCAGTGGACTTCTCTTTTGCATACCTATCTTTTAAATGCCAAAAAATTTTATTTTAAATACATATGATTCTGTAACCATACTTAAATTTATATTAGTTCTGTAGTTCATAAAAGCATTAAACACATATTACACAAAGATATTCTAATATTCTTTTAATGAAGAAAATAAAATTGTAATGGATGAAAAATCATGGAATTCGGTTTATATTGAGGTTCGTATACTTCTTTCTATTCTAGTTTAATGATCGTGCCAACCCTCTTGAAAATCATGTTAATTCCATGGCTGAAATGAGAGGTATTGAGGCATCTCCAATTACTGTACAGATGTTTGGAAATGCTGGAAGGGAACACATGGAAAAATATGGTGATTAACTATTCAATATTTATTAATAACTTTTTATCAATTTAAGAATATTGATTTGTTGTATGGCTAGGTTAATATCTTCTTGACATCTGAGTATTACTACAAGAGGGAAAATAATCTTTATATTCAATTTTAGAATTGCCAAGGTGAGAGAAATGAGTGCTAGTTCTCTTCATATATATGGAGAGAGAGAGAGAGCCAATATCATAGGTTTTTACCTGCTCAAATGTAACTAAACTTTTTTTATAATAAATAATTTTGTCTACTTTCCTTCATATTTTATTTTAAACTACACTTAGATTTGAGAGTGAATCTAATATACTTAGTTGCTGTAGATCTTAAAATGATATGTCAAGTAGAATGCTGGCATGAAATTGATTGTAATTTTTGTTTTAGTATTAATTTGTTTAACTATACTACTACCACCTTTTTTTTTTCTTCTTAAGGTTTTACATCTAACATAAAAGCATGTGTTATGATGATTAGCATATGAAATGCAAGTAGAACATGTATTTTACTGCTAAAAAATAAAAAAAGACCTAACAAAGAAGGATATTGTATCTTGTTTAAATAATCGATTTGAGCAGATATTTGAAATTCTATTTGTTGGGAGGTTCTGAAAAAACTGCAATAATTAATGAAGCAATGTTTTGCACTTGTAAAAACATAAATCATTGTCTCCTGTATGACTTGGTAGCATCTACCATGTGCTTGCTAATTGTTTTAGGTTCCTATGTAGTTGTAAGCAGACATAGGCATTGTTTTGTTGCTTCCTACCATTAACCCAGTAGAACTTCAAGTTTGGGACAACAGAAGAGAAAGAGTGTTACACTAGCACTTGGCTGGTACTCATTTTATCTGAGCAGTCTACTGCAACATGAATTTAAAAAAACCATGTTTAATAACACAATGCATCATCAAGTCCAGGACTCAAAGCCACAATTTCACAATCATGAGCTTTCTACCTTAAATACTTGACCGCACACCTTCACACTCATGCACATTTTCAGTTCCACTATCAAGCGGAACCTACTTCAACTTAGGTTAACTAATGCAAATTGTGTAAATAAAATGTTACATTGCTTTATCTGTTGTGTATGAAGTTTGACCTCTTGATCTACATCTTCACCACTTATCCATTGTACATCTAACAACACGATTATTAAATTTAATTCTTCTCTCCCTATTTCATTTCTTCATAAATTCTTTTCTCATCCAATAATTATTTCTTTTAATAAGAAAGTTGTACACAACATATTTCATTATTTTAAAGACACTTAAAATGTTTTGTTATTCATTGTTTGTACTTTTAGGAACTACAAAACATCATTTTGCTAAAGTTGCATGGAAAAACCACAAACATTCTGTCAATAATCCGTAAGTTGAATTGTAAATTGACCTTAACAAAATCTAGAAATAAAATCAGAAACCTTCTTTCTTTCTCCCCTAAAACTTGCATGTATGGAAAGCTTTTCTTTTTATTAAATTGGTCTACAAGAAAGTACTTTGCCAGTGACTTTTGCATGCTCTCCTAGTCCTGTGATATCCACACATTTCAAGTTTAACTTGAACAGATACAGGGAAAATACATGCAGAGTGAGAATTCCAGAGGTTCCACATTCTGGGGAGGAAGAACTAGATGTAAAAGTTAGTATGGGCCAAATGTATGGGAAAATGAGTCAGAAGTCCCAGAGCAGAGTTAGCATTAGACCAGCGATCTCTGAGGATCAGAGAGAAGAGATGTGCTAGGGGTTGTACTATGTTGTTAAGTTACTTTATTCCGAGGAAACAAGCAACCTTTCTTTGTACACACATTGGGAATGTATGTATGTGTGTGTGGAACAGCAGCACCATCCCAAATGTGAGAGCAGTACTCCAAAATGGATCTCACATGACCTTCATAGAAGGTTAGTAGTAGATGGGAGAATGAAATATTTTCCAACCTTGACTTCTAGTTGCATGCTGTTTATGCTGTGTGTGTGGGGGGGGGGGGGGGGCATTAATATTTTCTTGATATGTGTAATGAGCATGTTTTTGCTGACGGAGATAAGACTGGCATCATTCCATTGGAAGGTGCTTTCAAGGTTTCTGTTTATGGAATCAGTGCAGGATTGATGTTAGATGTCTAGGTTGCATGTGGATGATGTTTGGGTGCTGAAGTTGTGGAAGAATGAAAAGTGGTATCATCCATGTATGAGTGGACAAAGGAGATGATACGTAGATCCTTGATGTATAGGAGACAGAGTATGAGGGAGGGTCAAAACCAAACCTTGAAGTACTGCAAAGTTGAGTGTAAGTTACAACAAATTCCATCAACACACGATGCGATAGTATGATCTAACAAGAAGCCGCTAGTCTGAGAAATGTGACATGGTTGGAGTCCATAGGAAACAGCTTTACCAGGAGATTTGCATGCCAGATGTGGTTGAATACCTTCATGCCAAGAATGTTTCAAGGTCAGCTACAAATTATATCTATTGTGGAGTAGCTAAAATGTGTCTAAATGGTCTACAATATGAATTTATTGGATACCTTGTCAACCTTTATATCAGTGGCATAACAGAAAACTATTTCTGAAAGTAACATTAATATCCCTTATATGTTGTACTTTATCAATTGTTAACATGTGAATGGAAATTATTATGATTTTGGCATAATCTATTACTTTTAGGTTTCTCATTCTGTCAGACACTTTAGATTTAATTTCTTCATAATCATAAAATTTTCATATATTTTCTTCTGGATTTTAAAAAGATCACTTAATATGTTCTTTCAGTACATCACTTTTCCAAAATCGGTTAGAATACCAATTTACAGAAGTATATGATTTACAAAATTAAATGAATAGTAGTAAGTCAAAATTTTAAAAAAACACTTTTTTAAGATTATCAAATTAATTCCCTTGTATTCTACTATCTTCTCTACCAAGCATACAATGGGCTTCTTTCATTTTCCGTCTGCCAAATCCACTTACAAGGCTTTGGCTGGCTCAAGGCTATCATAGAAATATATATTTATATAAAGTTCACAGACAGAAAAACACACAAGCAATTGATTGTCAAAATTGTTGAAGTAACAAAGTACTATGCAATATTTAGCTATGGCCCTTTCCCTTCTGACATCAGATGCCACCAAAGTTGACTTCATCCCTCAGGTTGATTAGATACAGTCCCAGTGTAGTACTGGGTTATTATTATCAACTGTTCCCTTCTTCCTGCCCTCCAAACAGCTAGCCTTTCCCTATGTAAGAAATCAATATTGTGGATTTATAGTTTTATTATTGCTTGTGAATGTAGAATTTTAGAGCAATTAAATTTAAGCAGCAAAATGAAGACTACTATCTATTAATCTAAATTAAGTTTGACAAGAAATATTATTTAAATTTTGATTTAATATTACTTAATTCAGCTACAAAATGTGCATGTATTTTTATGTTATCTTTTTTTATACATTCTTATACATTTTACATCAAGAAGTTTTGAAATTAATATATGGGCAACTTTTATTAGTGGGTTAAAGCATAATTTAGAATAACACTTTTAAAAAGCTTACTATTAAACTAAAACAATGCTAGCAAGGTGATAAAAATGATCAAGTATTAAACTAAATATGTTTCAAAATTTATTTTCATTTCTCTACATTTTTGATTTCAATTTCCATCAAGTCAACATTACTTTCCATCTTCTAGGGTTGATAAAATAACTATCAGTTACATACTGGTGCCAATTCATTTGACTATACACCTCTTCTACAAAAATTAATCTATTGAGATTTTGATCAGATTTAACATTTTAAAGAAATCAATAATTGTAATCTGAAGTTATTTTACATTTCATATTTTACCAATAACTTCACTTTTTAAAAAATGGTTTACATGTTAGGTAATTAAACAAATCCTAATTTTTATTATGTATGAAAAGAATAATAAAAATTATGAAAATACTTGTCTCTTTGACATAGAGGTTGTAAAGTTTAAGCAAAAATCTGTAATGTTCTAAGTTCTAATTTTCCTAGTCATTTGACTGCAACCATGCTGGAGCACCCCCTTCTAATTGAATAAATCGACCCCCAAGGCTTATTCCTTGTAAGCCTAGTACTTATTCTATCAGTCTCTTTTGCTGAACCGCTAGGTTACGAGTATGTAAACACACCAACATCAGCTGTCAAGCGATGGTGAGAGGAACAAACACAGACACACAAACATATACATATATACGACGGGCTTCTTTCATTTTCCGTCTATCAAATCCACTCACAAGGCTTTGGTTGGCCCGAGGCTATCGTAGAAATATTTATGTTTAGTTACTAACATTTGTAAATCAGTGTTCTTCATGTGAAATGTTGTTCATGTGGAGAAAAGGTAAATGTTAGTCTTTTTTCTTTTCTAGTGTCTTATTTTTATTTATGTTTGTTTTAATTTTTTAGTTATTCTCAGTTCCAAGATCCTTATACTTATGAAGAAATACTTTCATCTAAAGAAATTCATTTTCCTTTGACTAAATTACAGTGCTGGTAAGTCGTCTTTCAGAGTTCTTTGTAATCTCCTTTAAATTTAAGTAACATTATTTTGCATTCTATATAAATGTTCTAATAGAATAACAATGTTACTTAAACACTTTTTTTTTTTTTGCTTATTTAGTACTAACTGTCTGAAACAAAGATGTCATTTTAGATAGTGAGGCTACTAAAATGGTCACACTGAAATTAGGACAGGAAAAAGTCCTATAAAAAAAGTAGTTAGCCAATAATGCTTTCTCATCATCAGTCCATTAACTTAACCTCCCTAAAGCACAAAGGTTAAAATTTCCAAATAGTAATCAATTAACTTCTAGAAAGAAATCTGCTGACCAGCTGGCCCTTACATCTACCTACATCCTTTTTGTGAGCAGTAAAGGATAAGATAAACAAATTTGTGTACAAACAATACCATGACAGGCTTGACTGATAACATCCACCTTCCCAAAGCAAAGAGGTGAAATCTCCTAAATAACACCAACAACAAGTAAAGAAATCTGCTAACGAATTAACCTTACCGTGTACTTATGTTCTTTTGTGAACTCCCCAAAACTCTGTAGATGTTGTTGGGTAGAGTTAATAAAGTCTTTGGTATTACAGACCATGGTATTTTGGGGAGAAATTATTCCAGAAACATTATGCTACACTAAAGTTTCTTTTTTATTTTTTAAATTTATTTTAGTCCAACATCTGATGGAAGTGCTGCAGTTGTACTTGCCAGTGAAAAATTTGTTCGAAAGCATAACTTAATGTCACAAGCTGTAAAAATATTAGGAATGGAAATGTCCACTGATCAGTCTTCAACATTTAACACTGATAGCATAAATTTGGTAATTTTAATTTTATTTATTTGTTTCCTGTCAAATAAAATCTAGAACAATTATGTTTCTTATCAATAACTAACAGAGTATTATTTTTTAATATAGCTTGATTTATGAATCAAACACATTAAACATATATGTGTATATATTAAACATATATGATATATATTTATGAGAATACTATGTACATGACTGGTGTAGAAGCATTATAGTCAGTTACTACAAGGGTAAATGAGATGCCTTAGACAGAAGCAATTACAGAGGTATCAAATTGCTGGACCAAATCATGAAAGTAATATAATTGTAACCCAATTAATTAAGAATAGAATTAGACTTGATGAAATATAGTTTCATCTAGTATAACTCTGTTTGTGCAGGGTAGAAGTACTACTGATACTATCTTTGTCAGAAGTATTTAGCTAAGAATAAACTTTTGTACTTGGAATTCATTGACCTGGAGAAAGCTTTCAACAGAGCATCGTGTTCTGCGGTATGGTGGCCTCCAAGGAAACTAAGGATAGATGAATAGCTTGTGAAAACTGTACAGGGGTGCTGTCAGTAAGGTAAGAGTAAACCATGAAGTCAGTAACAAATTTAGTGTACAAGTAGTGTTCACCAGGGCTTGGTTATCATTTCTCCTCCTATTCACATCCTCCAAGCCATAACAAGAATTTAAGACCAACATCTCTTGGGAACTACTATACACTGATGATTTTGTTCTCATAACGGAATCTGTAAGAGTTAGAAAAGAAATTAAACTATTATGCTCCTAGATACACCAGACTATTAATATGAATTTGAGTTTTTAGTGTTGTCATTTTATTTATCAACAGTCTGTATAGTTATAGACTGAAACTACTTGTTTTCATTCTAATTAAGACAATTTCAATCCCAGTTATAATGCCATTCTTTTCCACAAGATATTGTATATGATTTATTTATGAAGCCTTGGTCTGATCCTAATGTTCTTTTACATGTTTTTGTAACTCTCTATCATATTTAAATAATCAAATTGCTTTGTATTGGGATGTCAAGTGATACTGATATGTCTACAAAATCTTACAATATTCTATATTTTTGTGATAAAGGTGAATGAGGGTCACTTTGAAATCAGCTCTTTGCTTTTAAACTGAAAGTTGTGCACAACCAGTTCAACTGTGCTGAAAGATTCAGCAATTCATATGTTGCTGTATCTATTTATGTTATGAACATAGAGCATTCAACTTATTACAGTTCATTCTGCTTAGTTATAAATAGGTACCACTGTGTAATATAGTTCACTATTATAAGCAACAATAAAACTGATAGCTTGCTGTGATGGGATCAACTGCTAGAAAGTGACTGGCATTTGACCAATACTCTACACAGGATGAAATTTATTTAATATTTGCTTATCTCTACATAAATTATATATACTGTCCAAGAGAAGTGGTTGTGACTTCTGTTAATATATCAGTTACAACAATACTACAAACTCCTTACATTGGTGCAGTTCTTCAGAGTCACAATTGTATTCTCTTTTACTTCAGAAAGTACTTTTGGATGGAAGTTTTACTTTCTTTCATGGCTGTCAAAGTTGGTCTCCAATGTCATCGGTGCTGAATATTCTGGCCTAGGTTCTGTTGGCATTTACTTAGAGTTCTACATATTAACAATGAAAAATGTTGATTTTTTTTTAATCCCCCCCCCCCCGTTAAATTCTAATTTCTAGTTGCAATAAAGAAGAAATACAAAATACAGTAATGCTAGTATTTAGTAAATAGTTTTGCACTGTTTTATTTTACATTTGATAACTACTCTGTATTTCTTTTCGTTTTTTTTTCATTATTGCTCGAGTAGGGGTTGAGGTTTTTTTTTAGGTTTTTTTTTTTTTTTTTTACACATTTATCATTTTTATTGAACATTTTTAGGTTGGTTTTCAATTAACCAAAATTGCAGCTGAAAGACTTTACCAGAAGACAGGTCTGTTGCTTTATTTTTTTACTCAAATGATGTTTTCTATGTATTTCATTAAATGTCAAGAATGACATCCTACTTTTAAACTAATACTTTACTCTTCTCAATAAATTGTATAGTATATTATAGTTATATCCTACGATAAAAGCTACAAGATACATGTATGGGTTTAGTTTTGGATATTTTTTAGTAAATGTAGATGCAATGACATAATATTAACGTTAACTGCCACATGTACCACCAGTGGTTCATAGCAAATTTCACACAACCGCCATATGCACCACCGGTGGTACATTTTCATGATTTGAGAAAATATTTTATTTTGTATCTTTGACATGGTTTCAAGGATATTCAAATAACATGATTGCTAAAATATTAAAGCCTGATAATGAAATATTGTGAAAAGGCAAAAAACAATTACATTTATATAATATATTGAACTTATTGTATACAGTGATCAGGTGCACTAAATTTCTTTGTAATTAAAAAGTATGCAGTGTGACCAGAAACTTAAAACTTTATTTCCTATCTAAAAAATGAAATAAACATTTCCTGAGACACTATAGGTGTTTTCACGGCTTAACTTACTGTGCAATCTTTCAAAGCATGATAGACACAGCACAGGCTTATTTTCACACTTATTACACACAATCTTCACTCTTCTTACTTTCTTGGCTGTTACTGCACTCCCTTCATTTTGACTAATTATATCATAACATCTTTGACATTCATTTTCTTATATCTCTACACTTTCCTTCCAATTCTACAAGTATATGACAGAATCACTTGCCCCTTTTCAGAGTACCTTCCTTTTTCAGTTTCTTCCGTAAGATTACCTCTCATAATGTTTTCACTGACAGAATTTTCGTAGTGTGGTACTTATTGAACAGAATGTACGCATTCACAACAGAAATGCTTAGACTGTGTTTAAACACAGCTTTTTTATACCATTTCCTAACTTTGCAAAGAAGGAATAGCAAGCTGCCCTCTGAATTGAGTAATTTGCCCCTTTTTTTGCTGTTTTGTAATCCAGCACAGTGATGTTTCTCTGTGCCATGTCCTCTCAAATAAAGACTAGAACAATTATGTTTCTTATCAATAACTAACACAGTATTATTTTTTAATATAGCTTGATTTATGAATCAAACGCATTAAACATACATGTATATATATTAAACATATATGATATATATTTATGAGAATACTATGTACAATAATGTTCTCCAGAAAAATTTTGAAAAACGCCAGAACAGGACAAAATGAGAAATATACAGAATAAAGAATTATCTATGGACTGCAGTTTTGAACATTAACGTTTTACTAACGTAACAACATCTGTGTTCTCATCAGCATAGACGTTCTAGAATCAATATAATTTGCAGAACTATACACGAATTGTCTTCATGAAACAAGACTTGCATATAGTTCTACCAATTACATTGGGGCTACTTTTCAAAATGCCTCAGCTCCGGTGTGCAAAATTCCGGAAACAATTCTGCAGAGAATAATTCACTGCAGTATATGTTGCCGGTTGGAGAACATAACTATTTAAATTATTATTTATATAGATAGGGTGATAAATTGAATATTAATTCAATTTAAAACCAAGTGGCCTAGCATATAAAAAAATCTGAAAATCTGCACTCCATAGATAATTCTTTATTCTGTATATTTCTCATTTTGTCCTGTTCTGGCATTTTGCAAAATTTTTCTGGAGAACATTATCTTTCTTTGCGGTTGGGTCATTGATGACCTCTTTCTAGCATATTGGATGTCCACCTAGTGGTCATCCCTTATACACGTGTATTCAATTTTTTCTATAACCTCTGGAGCAGCTAGTATGAGCAGTCTTAGTTATTATCCATTTTATTTCTGTGATGTCATCATCATCATCATTATTGTTTGTCATTTTACATCTCTGTTACTAGTTTCTTTCTGCATATAATAACTCTGTTTGTTTTTCAATTGTAATTCAGGTATTAATCCTCAAGATATAGATGTCATAGAGCTCCATGATTGTTTCTCAGCCAATGAACTAATTACTTATGAAGCTTTGGGTCTTTGTGAAATTGGTAAGTAATCAGATCCTTATTTTAGTCTACCATTAAGAGAAGTTATACAATAGAAAATGCTACAAAATAACTTGGAGGACCCAAAGCATTGTAGTGAGATTAATCTTCTCTCTCTATTGGCTTTGTAAGCAAAGATTTACAAGGTGGGTAAAGGATTTTATGTCTGTGAAGTGGAACTTCACAGGCATAGACATCCCCCACCTGATCAAGCAAATCGTTAAACTAGACATAATCCTCAAATCTACTACTCTGCATATCCCATGCTTCCATGTTTTTGAATGCAGCACTGTGCATTTGTTGTGCATGGGTTTTCATATGGAGAGCTGTAGAGCAATTTAGGCATATTGTGTTTCTTCTGCAGTCCATTTTGTTCCTGTTTGTCCATTAAGTACAGTTAGTGACCATATTACAGACGGGCATGTTGAACATGGTTGGAATCTAACGGTTGCCTTTCTACACTTACCACCACTACTGGTGTTTGAAGATAATAATGTTATTGGTGGTGCTATTATTTTTATGCATGTTGGACTGGCTGGAAGGGAAAATATTCTTCAGTTGGTGTTGTAATATTTTGAGGTGTTATGAATGTGACTGGGTATTTAAGTGAGACTTGGCATATAGTGGCAAGAAGTTTGTTGGTTAGATCACAGCAAACTAGGACCATTGTATGTCTAGATAGATAAGTTTTCAATTTGTTTGTGTGTATATATATATATATATATATGTATATATATATATATATATATATATATATATATATATATACACAGATTTGAAGGCTGCACCAGGCTCCAATCTGATCTGGCAGAGTTTCTACAGCTGGATGTCCTAGCTGTAGAAACTCTGCCAGATCAGATTGGAGCCTGGTGCAGCCTTCTGGCTTGCCAGTCCTCAGTCAAATCGTCTAACCCATGCTAGCATGGAAAGCGGACGTTAAACGATGATAATGATGATATATATATATATATATATATATATATATATATATATATATATATATATATACATATTTTGAAAGATACAGAAATAATTTTTTCTCAAATGAGTAAATAATGCTAATAAAATAGCGTGAATGGGATAAATTATCCATACATTACAGAAAAATACATTACCGGCCAGCCATGAGACTCAAACTCGCATCCCTGTGATTATGCGTCAAGTGCTTTACCATTAAGCTAAACTGCCCAATAACGAATTCTTCTACAATTTTAGAATTTATAAATTTAGCTTTATAAGATGTTAACATTAAATTCAACTTATAATGAAAGTAAACAAAGTTTGCTTTAGAAACGTTGAGATGTATTGAAAGATACAGAAATAATTTATTCTCAAACGCGTGATAATGCTAATAAAATAGTGTGAACAGGATAAATTATCCATACATTACAGAAAAATACCTCACCAGCCAGCCATGAGACTCAAACTCACATCCCTGTGATTACGCATCAAGTGTTTTACCATTAAGCTAAACTGCCCAGTAACGAATTCTTCTGCAATTTTAGAATAATTTATCCTGTTCGTGCTATTTTATTAGCATTATCACGCGTTTGAGAATAAATTATTTCTGTATCTTTCAATACATCTCAATGCTTCTCAAGCAAACTTCGTTTACATTCATCATAAGTTGAATTTAATGTTAGCATCTTATAACGCTAAATTTATAAATTCTAAAATTGTAGAAGAATTTGTTACTGGGCAGTTAAGCTTAATGGTAAAGCACTTGACGCATAATCACAGGGATGTGAGTTCGAGTCTCATGGCTGGCCGGTAACGTATTTTTCTGCAATGTATGGATAATTTTTCCTGTTCACACTATTTTATTAGCATTCAATCGTTTGAGAATAAATTGTTTCTGTATCTTTCAATACATCTCTTACTTTCATCATAAGTTGAATTTAACGTTAACATCATATATATATATATATATATATATATATATATATATATATATATATCCATTTCAAAATGTAACCACATGTGAATCATTGGTGATTTTGTTTTCCCTCCATCTTCCTTTTCTATTGGACTTTCCTCTGTCTCTGTCTCCTGTTTCTGAAGAAGAGCTTTGCTCAAGACGTAAAACCACCTTTCTTTCCTTCCCTGAGCATCTGCTAATACTTTACATGTACCACGTCCTCATGTTGTTGTTTTTGTGTTTGTTCTTCATTTTTTGGGATCATATATATATATACATGTATATATATGTGTACATGTACATCTATGTGTTTCTTTACATTTGTACTGATTCAAAAAGTGCTGAACTAAAAAGCACTGACATTATGATTTGCCTTGTCAACAAATTGTCTACTTGAAAGACAAGTAGGGGTTAGTGGTAAGAAGGGCACCTACCTGTAAAACAGTGCTTCAATAATGTATTTGTCTAACTCATGCTAGTATGGAAAAAGATCAAAATTAGTTAAAGCATGTTAAAAAATCTGAAAAATCCTAACAGATCCACAATTTTCAAATTGAGGAAAAAAAGCTTTATGTAAAGTGTGTGAGGTTGAAATGTAAACTCAAAAATAAATGTTTTAACGAAGCTTGGTTTTTTAACTAAAACATGGAAGAAACTAGTGCTGCAATATAAATTTGATTCAAACTATTAAATCATTTGTTTTTCCATAGTAAAAGGACAGAATTAAACTATAGTCAGCAAGATGTTTAGTTTCTCTTGCAGATATCTGTAACTGATCATTTAGAACTTATTAGTAAAAGAATTTTTTTGCCATCAATTGCATCTGATTTGAAACTGCATACAAAAAATAGTTTTACTATTGGAACAGACAATGCTTCAAACCTTTGTCACATTAATAATTCTCTCTACAGATTAATGAAATCATATAATCCAAATTTTTACCTTCTAGCATCGATGTCTGTTAAGAGAAACTTTCAGCTGGTTGCACAGATCAGCACTGTGAAGAAACTATTCTATGGAAATGTGTAAATTAATCAATTATGTGATAAATGATTGAAAACAATTCCCCTTTTAACCACAAGATAGAAAAAATATCTGTAAAATATACCTTAGATGGCAGGATGCATTAAAATTATATTATAATATTGAAACCCTTTACAAGATGAAAAATTTTCCTCCAAGAGTTTGTTTCACCTGTCCTTTGTGGGTCACCCTATAGCTTTGGCTGATCAATCTAAAATGGTGGAAATCAAGAAATAGTAGTGCAAACTACTAGTACTCAAAGAAATGCCTATTTAAGGGTCAGAATTTTGACTAGATTTGAGGATTGTGTCTTGTCTAACAACAAACTACTTATATGCCAAAGGTCTGCTTGATCAGGTAGATGTCTACACCTGTGAAGTTCCACTTCACAGACATAAAATCCTTTACCCACCTTGTAAATCTTTGTTTGCAAAGCAAAGCCAAAAGAGAGAAGATTCCTATCACTAAAATGCAGCTGATGAACTTAGATTGCCAGCATTTGGAATATGCATAGACTGTTTACAGCTGCCAATAGGAAATGGCATGGTTAATAGTTTAGTTTTGGTGGAGGTTACTCTTTAAAACATTCTAAGAAATAGAATGGGGTTGGATCTAGTTTTGTCAGTTTTAGGACTAAAAATGAAACTTGTAAAATAGAACATTTTCTGCTAAGATCTCACAAAGTCATCCGGGAGTATAACCCATTCATCTACAATGAAAACCAAATTAATAAAGAGAATAAAATTCTTTTTGCATTAAAATTTTGATTTTATTGAATGTCATATTAATTTATCAGCAAATTAGAATCAGTCTAAAGGCAATCTTTATATTTTAAATTTACTTAAAAAATTTTTCATTTTGGACTATCACAATCCACCATTTTTTGAAAATTTTGTGCTATATTTTATGAAATTGATCTGGCAATTGTGCCATTCTAAGAAAATAAACTTACAATGAGGATGACCAAGTTACAAGGTAAAGAGAATAAATTGAAATGCTGTATGGGGAAAAATGTGAAAATAGCTTCATAAGTCCTTCAATCAAAAGTATTAATGGATCAGAAAGAGTCTATACCCATCGAAATTACTGTGATCATGATGCATGAAAACCTACATTGTTTGTTACAACTGCAAGATGGATTTAGTCAAGGATCAACATTTTTTTCTTCAGTATTTATTTCATTTCAATTGGAGTGCATCTCACTACTGGTTTTAGTGGGAACTTATGGGACGACTATTGGTTTTGCAGCTTTTTTTTTTTTTCCTTTCTAAGTTTTTATGATAAAGAATGAAAGATTGATAAGTAAAAAGAGATTATTTTATTGTGTTCAAATTCTGCTGGATTGACTTTGTTTTCATTAATAAAATGAATCAATTCAAGTGATTAGGTACCTTTATAGCCCTACCTTATTCTTTGAGAGTGGGAGATTAGAATAAAGTTATATGGAAGCATTGAAGCAAAAAAAAAAAAAAAATCACATGATCAAATATTTCTTTTTCATTTATTCCTTTTGTTATTTTACTCATGAAGTTCATGAATATTATGACCAAATTGCTTGATTTAATAATGACTACTACTTTGTCTAATATACAATCATGGTGGTTAATGTAAGTATATTTTTATCAGAAGTACCTTGGCTTGTAACTATCCTTTTACCCTTTTCATTCATGAGACTGTGGTCATGCTGGAGCACCACCTAACATTTTAAGAAATTGATATTTTTTAAAAACATTTTCCTGCAACAAAGTATTGATCAAATTTTGAATAGGTATTTTTAGTTCTTTTGTGGAACATTTGTTTTACAGTTTATCTTATGATTTGTTATGGAAAGATTGGAGTTCAGTCAGGGCTGGCTTGATCCATATTGGATTTGATATTACATTGCTTGAAAACAATTGTCCTGCTGGTGTATTGGTCAAAATGGGCTGCTTGCTTGTGTGTTAATGTGTATTTAGCTTTATTTTTTGTTCGTTTCTCTTATTCTGTCTTTTACATGTAGTGTAACTTGTAATTTTCTTTTCTTTTATGGTATGTTTGTGTTGTTGAACATGCTGATTAGTTGTATTCTATCTCCTTTGAGGGTTCCTGGTTAGAAAGATGATGGATTGATATCTAGATTGTTGGCAATGTGATAATTTTTGTCAACTTTTCCAATGCCATGGCCAGCATTCCAGTTTTGATCATCTTGCCTTTTGGAGCCTAGTTTCATAATTGACTTCTAAGATATATTTGTCCCTTTCTAATATGATATGTAACAGTTTCAGAAAGGTATGTCTACTCTTGCTAGCAGGCTAAGTAATTACAAGTGTTGGCTTGGAGGTAGGGTTGCAATTAGTGCAGTGTTTGAAATTGACCTGTCAAGATACTGTTCTCAACTAGCATTAGTATGTCTACGATATGAAATGAATGGTAGATGTTTATGGAACTGCCTTCTTCATCAGAATGGTATGTGTGATGCTGTATGGTGATAAGACATGAACAACCTACAATGACTGGAAGGGGTTGAGTTAAATATGACCTATTTGTTTCACAATGTGAGCTAGAGAGATAATGAGTCCAAAAGATTTAAAATGAGGAGTTGAAATTAAGGTGCTATAAATATCTTATCTAATGCATATTTGCTGAGTTAAAAAGACCTACAGATAGTGTCAGAAAGAGCAGAGACTAGATCAGAGAATGGTGGATCAATACAAGCAGAAAATGTCATATGTTTGGTTGTCATGATATGGGAAATATATAATCTTTTGAGTAAAGCTTGTCTTTGACGCAACATAAGCCTAAAATACCAGTTTTTCAGTTTTAAAAAAAAAAATTTTTTTTATTATAAATGTAAATTAAAATTTGAAGAGGTTAATATTGTTGTGCTATGAGAGCAAGTAGAGACTAATGATAGTCGCAACCTCACATCTCAACACAACATACACTGTTTCAGCTTTCAATTCCATTCACATTCTTGCTGATTAATTAACTTAAAAATTATAATGACTATCCTCTTAAAAATGTAAATGTTTCATATGTCCAAGAGATTTTTGAGGATGTGGCTCCACTTTCCTGGCATTGGGGTAAATGTAAATAATGATAAGATACCAGTGTATCCAGTTCATCAGATACCTATACCCAAAATCTTGATGAACATACAATCAAAAACAAAGCATTTTGTTCAAAAACATTACAAAGCACTTGCTGTAGATGTGATCTCACAAACTATAAGCAGGTTGCCCAATATCTTATCCAACAAGACTACTTTCTTGTGTTGGCTCCTGTCAACATAAATCACCCTTTCTCATCACAATGCACAGAGATAAATTAGACATAATGTGCTGCCTGCCTGCTTTCTAGTATGACTTAGCAGCACACACTATGTTTTTTGCTGATCGTTCTACAAGTTGATGTAGTCATGAACAATATATGTTCGACTACCCTTTCAGTACCTCCTACCCTTGAGCCAGTGGGATATCAAGTATGTAACAGCTGGAGGAAGAGAGTGACAAAGAAAGAGAGAGAGATAGCTGTACCAATACTCAACTGGTACTTAAGCTGAGTAGCCTGGAGCAATGTTAAATGAAATACAGGAATCCCTCACTTTATGGAAATAATGTGTTCCTGAAAATCTAGCTGTAATGTGAAATCCCATAATGCAAAATGAATTTTCCTATTGATTTTCATGTTGTCAAGTGAGATTGTATTCCTACAAACTTTTTTCAAAAAATAGTACAATAAAACAACAGAGAACAAGCAACACAATCACTTTTATACATGAAAATAGATATTTCTAAACATAGACAATACAATATAGATTCAGAGCACTAAAACATTTCAAGAGGAATATGTCAGGGAATTAATAGGAGTTATAATATCGTAAGAGTACATTTAAACTCCACTTCTAATTTTCATGTTACATTTACGATTAGGACCATTATCAGCAAAAACCTGTAGACTTGCCTCTATAAGTGCCAATTCTTTAGCAATAATTTTTGTTGTCAGTTTAAGTGGTGTAGGTAGAACTTCTGTTGTCTCATTTGTTTTTTTGTTGTTTTTTTTCTGATAGTATCAGCTCCTCATTAGATAAACTTATTCTTTGGGACACTTACAACTCAATCACATTCTTCTCTATGACTTCTTCAAATACTGCATCCTTTGCAGGTGTCACAATATCTTTCCAAATTTAATGTGTACTTTCTCCTTGAGGAAAACTTGTAATGTCACAAATACAGTGTGGCCACATATTTTCCTAAGTGCTATTCAAAGTTGAAGGTTTCTCTTTATCTCATGACTCAACTATGTCATCCACAGCATCCATGATGTTGAATTTTTTTTCTAGAAATCTCTAGCTGTAGGTTTATCCTCCCTGTCAATTGCTTTCATAAGTTATTTGAAAGTTCTTCTCATATAACATATTTTGAAGTTAGCTGCCATATCTTAATCCATTGACTGGACCAATGAAATTGTATTCTTGGGGATATATTCTACTCTCACATTTTCAAAAAGGTCATTTGAGTTCTCTGGGTGACTCGGTGCATTATTTAAAAGAAGCAGTGCTTCGTTGGAAACATTATGTCTGGCACGGTAACTTTCTACTGTAGGACAAAAAGTGTTTGCAAACCACTATTTGAAAAGGCTTTTAGTCATCCATTGTGTAATCCTTGAAAACTCTTGGATTTTTGGAGTGATACACAAGTAGTGGTTGCAGGAAGAAGCATTGCCTTGTCTGCTGGAATATTAGGACATTGACTCCTATCAAAACCTAAACGCTGATGATGAGGTCTACACTAATACAACATAGACATCACGTGCTTATCTGATAGAGACCATAGTGGAGTGAAGAAGAATTCTGGTCACTGTAGTGTGACTTTTGTCCTCAGTGACTAAGCCAACAGAGCTCTCATTGCTTAGGAGCCAGTCTTTCCATGCCTCACCCACACCCTCCTTAAAGGATCGATCTACAATATCACCATGTTGGCAGTGTATGCATCCACCCTAGACACTGATGTTCAGATAAAGAACAACTTTTACAACTGTCTCCAAGAAGCCTTTGACAGTGCTCCTTCGCGTGACCTTCTTGTCATAGGTGATTGGAATGCCCATATGGGAGAAGGTAATCAGAGCGCTCATGGCATTCTGGGCGTATGTGCAGTAGGAGATCACTGTGCAAACAGTGATCCCCTTGTCAGCTTCACAGCATCCAAACATATGCTTACAACATATGTTACAAACATATGCTTCCAACATCCCATGCATTATTTGGTTACCTGGTACTGAAACGATGGTGTAACGCAAACCAGATTGACTATGTCCTGGTCAAGTTGCGTTGGACTAGCAGTGTTCTTGACTTGATCATATTGCAGTGCTGAAACTGGAAATGAAAATGGCTCTGATCATGTCTTGGTGCATGCAGCATTTAGGATTCACCTGAAAGCTAACAAGTCATTGGATTGACCATTCAGGTACAACATTTCCAAACTGAAGTGTCAGAACACTGCTAACATCTGCTTGACCTAAAAAATTGTTTTGATGGACTAGAATCTTTCCACAATGTGGAAATACCAATAGAGAACATGTGGGAATCGTTCAAACACAACATCAAGGAAACAGCTAAGAAACATCTTGATGCCACAAGATACTGCTGTAAAGACTGGTTCTTGAGTGCTACAACAGAACTGATGGAAAAAACCAAGTAGGTTTGCAACAATAGTTCTGAGGTTTACTGCCACCTCATAAGACTGACTGCTTGCTCTGTGTAGAAGGACCAGAATTCTTTCTGGCACTTAGTTGTTACGGATATGAAGTGAGCTGTCTCAGTTGGCGATTTGTGAAACCTGACCGAGCTGATAGCAGCTCAATTTAATCACTAAGTTTCGTGTTTCAACCAGTAAAGCAATCCTCAACAAGCAAGGTGAAGTGATCTTAGACCTTAACAGTCAAACACGACACTACCTCTTGTTGGGCAGCTGACTGATCAGTCCTCCACAACAATGTACAATGGCTGAACAGAAGCACCGACCATTAAGAAACTGTGTGCTGTGATTGCAAGCTTGAAAAACAACAAGGTTGCTGGTAAAGATGGTGTACTAGTGGAGATCTTCAAGCACTACTAAGAAGTCCTCATTCTGTGGCTGCAACAAATAATCATGCATTCTAGGACTTATACAATCTTCCCAAGATTGGAAAGGTGCAGTTCTTTCTCCATTCTTCAAGAAAGGAGACAGATGCTACTGTGGAAACTACAGAGATAATCAATCTGATTGTCATCACAGCTGTATTTACCCCAGTCCTGTTACTCAGATTCCAGCTTAAGTGAGACCAGCACACCCATCCTAACCAGTCCAGCTTTCATCCTGGCCATGGCTGTGCAGATCAAATCTTCATGCTGAGAAAAACTCTGGAGCATCATTGATGTTATCAACAGCCAACCATCATCTACTTCGTTGATTCTGTGGCAGCATTTGACTCAGTTGACGAATATGCTTTGTGCGAAGTAATGGCTACAGTTGGTTTTCCACCAAAACTTCTGAATCTGCTGAAAGACAAGCAAAGATCCCAACATGTGGATGAAAATCACCATTTTTAGATGTCTGTTCCAGGGTCTCACGTGTTTGTACATTATCTTCAACCCTGTTTAACAATACCATCTACTGGATCATGAAATTGGCAGAAATTCCTGGTGTTACTGTGAAAGCATATTTTGTCCTCTCTGACCTTGACTACACTAATGATATAGCAATCTTTAGGGATAATTATGCTGACCTCCAAACAGGTATCGACAACCTCAACTCCTAGGCTCTCAAGATTGGCATGAAGACGTGTCCAAAGACAAAATTCTAGTGGCTGTGATCCCCTCTGTGGAAAAGGTGCCAATTGTTCTCAGTGGTGAGGTCCTCGAAAAAGTCGACCACTTCAAATACCTCAGATCAACATTCATGGCAACCAGGCAGGGGAAGGATGATACTGACTTACAATCAACATCACACTTCTTGCATTCTGTCATCTCCAGAGCTGTCTTTGGTCATGACTGAAGATCGGGATTCAAACTAAAGTACATAGCTTCCAAGAGCTCATCCAGACCATCCTTCTTTTGGGCTTGAGTCCTGGCCAATGAGAGCTGAAGATCTGCAAAAACTCAGTCATCGACCACTATTACCTATATCGAATTCTTCATGTTCTCCCATTGGACTTCATATCAAACCTCAAAATACAACAATGCTGCTGTATCTACTCTCTGCAACATGCTCTACTCACATAACTTCAGTCTCCAGGTGGATTCATTCGCAAGGTAGTCAACCCAGCATCCCCCTTTCAGGCTGGCGCAAATGAGCTTGAGGACAACTGAAGATGTGGCTGGCAATGGTAAAGGACATGGTGGCACCATGTCCACTAAATTCACCATCATCAATTTACTGCAGGGAAAGTTCACCATACAAATTTTTTTGACATAATTTTTCAACTTTAATTTCTCTCTCTCTCTCCTTCTCTCTCTCTCTCTCTCTCTCTCTCTCTCCCTCCCTCCCTCCCTCCCTCCTTTGCAATAAAATAGTGTCTAACTTAATATTTTCTCAGTAAACTTTCATTGCGGTGAACCTTTATCACAGTGAACTTTTATCACAGTGAACTTTCTTCACAGTGAATTGATGGCAATGAACTCTCCTGTGATGAAATGATGACAGTGAACTTAGCTGTAATCTGGCAGCATGATCGGATCCTCATGTCTATGGTCTTCAGTTGTGGAACTGGAAGTGGGTATCCATTACAACCTCAACTGTGGCTGAGCATTGGATGTGGTCAGCATTTGTGGGGGCGGGGTGAACTCATTGGTCAGAGCCAGCCCAATTCACCCTGGGTGAATGCTGCTGTTAGTACAAGTAAAGTGCTTTAATTTCATATCACCAGTGTCATTCCCGTAACTTAGCAGTTTGGTAAAAGACACTGACAGAATGAGTACTGGGCTTACAAAGAACAAATCCTGTGGTTGATTTCTTCGACCAACGGCAGTGCTCCACCATGGCCGCAATCACATGACTGAAACAAGTAAAGCAATAAAAATCTGTCATTTTAATCCCGAGCAAGGCCAGGTATCTCTGCTAGTGTGTGTATATATATATATATATATATATATATATATGTGTGTGTGTGTGTGTGTGTATGTATGTATACACATATATATTTATACATATAAATGTATTATGTTACGTGTCTGCATGTAAACAACTGTGTGTATATGAGGATGAGGTTGCGTACATAAATAAATATATATATATATATATATATATATATATATATATATATATATATATATATATATATATATATATGTATGCATGTATACATATATATATATATATATATATATATATATATATACACGTGTGTGTTTGTACGTGTACATGTTTGTGTGAATGCAGGAGGTTTATGTCTGTGTATTGTGAAAATATCATTCCGTGTATTTTTTTTCTTTTTCCATCTATTAGAGTTTACTTCCCTTTTATTTAACAATTTTTCATTGTGTCTGTTGCCATTAATAGTCGACGAGAATGACTTGCCCCAACAGGTCTTTGCAAGCAGAGTTTAGTGTCCAATGAAGGAGAGGTTGGCATAGGTGCCAGTCGTCAGATTCGGTTTGATTTCAGATTTCAAATTTTACTTGCCTCAACATGTCTTCGCAAGCAGAGTTTAGTGTCCAATGAAGTAAAGATACGAATAAGTGAGCTGGCCACACTTCTGGCAGAGGTCACAGCTTATGCTCTCACTTGGCTTGCTGAGTCTTCTCACATACTGCATATTTCCAAAGGTCCCGGTCACTAGTCATTGCCTCGGTGAGGCTTAAAGTTCAAAGGTCGTGCTTCACCACCGCGTCCCAGGTCTTCCTAGGTCTACCTCTTCCACAGGTTCCCTCAACTGCTAGAATGTGGCACTTTTTCACACAGCTATCCTCATCCATTCTTGTCACATGTTCATACCAGCACAGTCGTCTCTCTTGCACACCACAACTGATGCTTCTTAGGTCCAACTTTTCTCTCAAGGTACTTACACTCTGTCAAGTATGCACACTGACATTACACATCCATTGGAGCATACTGGCTTCGTTTCTTGCAAGCTTACGCATGTCCTCAGCAGTCACGGCCCATGTTTCACTGCCATGTAGTATGGCTGTTCGTACACATGCGTCATACAGTCTGCCTTTTACTCTGAGTGAAAGGCCCTTTGTCACCAGCAGAGGTAAGAGCTCTCTAAACTTTGCCCAGGCTATTCTTATTCTAGCAGCTACACTTTCAGCGCACCCTCCCCTGCTACAAACTAGGTAGCAGAAGCTATCAACTACTTCTAGTTTTTCTCCCTGGACTGTGGCAAAGGTTGTTTTCTGCACATTCTCAGTGTTTATTGCTCCTGAGCATCTGCCACATACAAAAACTATATTGCTAGTTAGCCTTCCTCAATATTGCTGCACCTCTTATGTGTCCATAGCTTACACTCGGTACATCTTATGGAGTTTCTACCTACGCCTTTTCTGCAGATCGAGCAGAAGGGGTTTGTGTCTTGTCTACCTTCCTACTTATTAGGACTTATATATATATATAAAGTGAGAGAGATTGTCTATAAAATATGTATATATATGTGTAGATATATATATAAATGTATATGTATGTATACTTCATGGTGGTATATATATATCCATATAGATAGATAAATAGACGTGTGTGCGTATGTATGCACGTTTGTGTGTGTTTATATATGTATGTTTTTATGTATTTTTATGTACACATATACATATATATGTGTATATATTTATATGTACATACATGTTTTTGTGTGTTTGTATATACACAAACATACATGTGTGTGTAATATTTTCAACCAAGACATTAAATCTTATTCTTCAAGTGCTTCAATTCTGGGTATGTACATCTATTTACTAGATTGCGAACAATTATGAATAGTTTACCTCATAGTGTTTTTATGCTATTTTCTATTGCTGGTAAAACTGTCTGCATTTTTCTCAGTATGAGTATGCTAGTATATATATGATTAATGAGAGAAATGGAAGATACAAGAATCGTTATTGATCACTACAATTTTTTCGACCATTGCTGTATTGTGTATTTGTTTCTTTTTGTATCTGATATTTGTTATGGATCTTTAGAAGAATAAAGCTGTATACCTTAAATTGCCACTTCTATATACGAAGACCAAGAAGAAATCTTGCAAAATAGTTTATTTTAACAAGATACCTATTGAAATCACCTGAGGGATACAATTAAATCGGATGTTCAGTACCCCATCCACAAGATGGGTCAAAACAGTTGTAGTGATCAATAAAGATTCTTGTGTCTTCCATATTCCAGTTCTTTTATCAGTCAAATGCTCAACGAACACTGAGACAGTGAATGTGCTTTACCAGCGAACTACCAGGTGTATACTCACATTTATGTACATTATATGTATGTGTCTAATGTGATGATAGTTTTTCAAATCGTCGACTATATACTTTGATCTTAACTAAAATACAAGTGGCCATTGAGCTAAGAAGAAAGTGTAGTTTTTGAATTTCCATAAGAGACCATGTCCCAAAATTAATGATCATACTTTACAATTTCCATAAGCACGAAATCCTGTAACCTGAGGCAGTTTTAATGCAGGAGATGCTTGTATCTTACTCAAGGACACAATGCACTGCTTGATCCAGGAATCAAACCCATAACCTTGTGATCATGAGACTAGCACCCTTATTCCTAATGCACGTGTTATATATAGAACATATAAATAGAACAACCTGTAGATATAACAAATAGATATTAAATTGAAAACTGGAGTTACTACTGCTGCCTTTACTTGCTTTTTATATTTTATCAGTGAATGTAGAAAAGAAAATTAATTATTACTTTGACCTTTAGACATATATGTTTTGTTAGCATATATGTATTTAGAGCATAGTATACTTTTAGTAACATCTGGGACAATTGTTTCTTAAGCTATTTATTTAGTAATTTTTCTGCTACACTTCTAGCTTTTACTTGTATTCTTTTTACATTGAAAACTAACTGAGGTAAAACATAGCAACTATTCGGTAAGTTTATCAAATGAACACTATTTTTACTTCCTTTAAACATACTAAGTATTAGATTTATAATTTGTTTTGTTTGACTTAAAATATCTTTATTGCTAGTCTTAAAATATTTTTATTGCTAGAGTTTGTATTTTGTTTGTAATTTCAAGTAATATTGCTTTCAAATTTTGGTACAAGGCCAGCATTTTGGGGGTGGGGGTAAGTTAATTACATCAACGCCATTATTCAACTGGTATTTATTTTATTGACCCCGAAAGGCTGAAAGGCAGGTCTGGAATTTGAACTCGGAACATAAAGACAAACAAAATGCCACTAAACATTTTGCCCAGTGCAGTAATGATTCTCCCAGTTCACTGCCTTCAAGTAACATTGATAATATAAGGCAGCTAGCTGGTGGGACTGTTGGCACGCCAGGTAAAATGCTTAGCAGCATTTCATTCTTCTTCACATTCTGAGTTCAAATACTGCTGAGGTTGACTTACCCAACTAAGTACTAATTGAATACTGGGGTTGATGTGATCGACCCCCCCCCCTGAAATACTGGGCTTGTGCCAAAATTTGAAACCGATGTTGTCAATAATATAATAATTTGGATTTTTTTTTTTTTCACATTTCTTTCTGCTTATTCTGTGTGTGTATCTTTGTACAAGTAGGAGGGTTATTGTTGAAAATAATTAAAGGAAAATAAATGTCACTGTCATAAGGGTGGAGTGTGGTGTGATGTTTCAAAACAGGCTTTCCCCATCGTCTTTAAGTGCGTATTGCAAAAATAATATGTAATACGCACTTACGCACCTGTCACTAGGGTCTGGGGTGGTGGGGTTGAAAAATCTTACATTTTCAAGAAAAATTTTTCCATAAAATCTTCCGTCACTCATCATTTTGAAGTGTGTGGTGAATAACATTCCAAAGAATCCCAATCAAAATGGAGAAAATAGCATACTTTTCTGTTAGTAAATATGTTTACTTATTAACATGCACACACACACTTGCTTGATGCTACTGGGGTGGGAAGATGAGGAAGGTACCAGGTAGTCGCAGGTTATGCTAGAAACAACAGCTAACTCTCTCTTAAAATCACATATCTTTTCATCTGGGAATATTTTCAAATATTTTTCTCTTTTTTTTGTTACTGAAAAGGCTTTCCCCACTGTTTCTACATGTGTAGTGTAAAAAACATTGGTCCAGAGGGTGGAGTGAGAAAAAAAATCATAAATTTTCAAAAGTTTTTTCATGAAAAGTTTCTTCAGATCACTTCCAAAGCCATGGTGATAACAAAATTGGGAAAATCCCTGTCGAAATGCTTAGATTTTATAGAACAAAGCCTTTTATTAATAAACATAAACAATGATGAATAAAATTTTAAATCTTTTATTTGTTTGTCTTTAGACTGCGGCCTTGCTGGGGCACTGTCTCGAAGAATTTTAATTAAACAAATTAAGCTGGTTACTTATTCTACTCTTTTTGCTGAACTGCTCAGTTATGGGAACATAAACACACATGCGTTCACACACACACACACACACACACACACAAGCTTCTTTCAGTTTCTGTCTTCAAATTTGCTCACAAGGCTTTGGTAGAAGACGCTTGCACAACGTGCCACGCAGTGGGACTAAACCTGAAACCATGTGGTTGAGAAGCAAGCTTCTTACCACACAGCCATGCCTGCACTTATGTTTATCATTATTTTCTTGATTTTATCATCTACTAAATATAATATTAACAAAGATTTATTAGAGAAGATTCAAAATATTGGATAATTGACAAGAACATTAAGATAAACATAAGTTATACACAGCAAAAGTAAATAACTCAGAATTTGAAACATAAAACACATTCATTTACAAAATATGCTATCTTCTCTGCTTCTTTTCAAAGCCTTTGAAATTTGTTCCACTGAAAGACAGAATTTTCCTAATGACTGATGATTTACTAAAACTAGAACAAATTTCCTTTTTTTTCTTTTATTAACTTTAAAAAAAAACAAGTTGAGGTTATCTGCATGACTGAAACATATTAGGTCAAAATGTGTGTTTGAAGTATCTCACACTTCACTAAATATAAGTTATTAGACATATCAGTTTGAAATAAACAGTCAAGTGATAAACTGAAAGACATTGGGTTATATAAGTATTATCAGTATAATCTCTTAGTAAAATTCAATTATAGCCGTTATCTATTACATTTTTTCATGACATAATTTCTTTTAATATTCTGAATCCAACCCCTTTCCTTATTCTTTTAATCACCTATAGGAAATAAATTTTGATAATCAAGTTGCAGCTTAAATCTGTGACTGTATGGTAAGAAGCTTGCTTCCCAACCACGTGGTTCTGGTTTCAGTCCCACTGCATGGCACCATGGGCAAGTGTCTTCTACTATAGCCTTGGGCTGACCAAAGCCTTGTGAGTGGACTTGGAAGACAGAAACAGAAAGAAGTCCATCGTATGTGTGTGTGTGTGTGTGTGTTTGTCTCCCACCACTATTTTACAACTGGTGTTGGTGTGTTTATGTCCCTGTAACCTAACAGTTCAGCAAAAGTGACATAGAATAAGTACTAGGTTTCAAAAAATAAACAAATAAGTACTGAGGTTGATTCATTCGATCAAAAATTCAAGGAGGTGCTCCAGCATGACCACAGTCTGATGACTGAAAGAAGTACAAGAGATATAGTTCTCAGCTTAGATATTTCATAAAACAATCCTATATCATTCACATATTTCTGTCAATTTTCTTTCTGTTTATATAATTTACTTTACCCAACTAATTATAATCAATCCTTTTATACTAAATTCAATAAATGATAAAATTTGAAAGGTAAAAACCAACCTGGCTTTCACCAGTTTGACCTCAGCTCATGTAAAATTTTAAAAATCGAAATGATTTCCTTAATGAAGCTCCCATACCATAATCCTTTTAGTGCAGAAATCAGATATATCCACTCAAAATTTCATTACCTTCAACTGGGGGAGGCAGTTTTGTATACCAATCTTTGGTATATATTGTTGAAGAATGTCATGTTTGAAACTATTTATTGATGAGATACGTTAAGTTTATAGAAGCAGAAAATACCAAATCTATTTTTTGGTAGATCTTTATCATCATTACTAGGAATCATCATCATCATCATCATCATCATCGTTTAACGTCCGCTTTCCATGCTAGCATGGGTTGGACGATTTGACTGAGGACTGGTGAAACCGGATGGCAACACCAGGCTCCAATCTAATTTGGCAGAGTTTCTACAGCTGGATGCCCTTCCTAACGCCAACCACTCAGAGAGTGTAGTGGGTGCTTTTACGTGTCACCCGCACGAAAACGGCCACGCTCGAAATGGTGTCTTTTATGTGCCACCCGCACAAGTCAGTCCAGGGGCACTGGCAACGATCTCACTCGAAAATCCTACGGGAGCCAGTCAGGCGATACTGGCAACGGCCACGCTCAAAATGGTGCATCTCATGTGCCACCCGCACAAGAGCCAGTCCAGGGGCACTGGCAACGATCTTACTTGGCTTGCCGGGTCTTCTCACGCACAGCACATTTCCAAAGGTCTCAGTCACATGGAATTTAATTTTGCATTCAAAGAGTTAAGATTACTTTAATCCAACATTGAGGTTGCAATCGCCTTTTTTAATATTCCTTGTATAATATTTCTCTGTCACACTCTAACCTTTCATCACCTGATACTGGATTATCTCGTCGAGTACCCCTTCCGTTATAGCAAGACACCTGTTTCTGCCTCTGTCTCTTTGTCACCCTCTAAACTTTCATCCTCTGACACGAGTACCCCTCCTCAAATTCCCGTGCCCCTCTCATAATTCCTTGTCTTGCAAGTTACACAGTGACCCTGCCAGTGCTGGTACCACATAAAAAGCATTCAGTCCACACTGTAAAGTGGTTGGCATTTGGAAGGACATCCGGCTGTAAAAATCATGTTAAAATTAACCTCACCTGTGCTAGTGCCACGTAAAAGCACTGAGTCCACTCTACAGAGTGGTTGGTGTTAGGAAGGACATCTAGCCATAAAAATCCTACAAAAACAGACACAGTAGCATAGAGTAGTTTTTCTAACTGGCCAGCTTCTGTGAGCCATGCTACTCATGCATGCACGGAAGATGGACATTAAACGATGATGATGAACTCTAAGGAAATTTGATAACTACAAAGGCTCATCATTTTTTTCTCTTTTCTTTTTATGGCTTAGAGCAATGGTTCTCCACCATAGTTCATATGACCCTTGGGGGTTCACATAAGATTTGGTGGAGTCCATGCAAACAAAGTAGTAAATTAGGGAATCTATAATTGTATTTAAAGGGTGTATAAAAAAATTTGCTTTAGATATATTGACTGCAAGAAACAGCTTGGTTTCTTTCTCTAATGTTTTACATAGTTTAACATGTTTCTGGTCACAGAAACATTCTCTCAGAGAGTGTTATTACAAATCTCTGCAAGAGAATGAGTGAGAGACAAAATAAGAATATCGAAAGTACCTATAAAAATAGTTTTTAAACACTGAATGGCTATGGGGATTCACCAGAATAATATAGTAATCAAAGAGGTTCATAGGTGATTGAAAAGCACTGGCTTAGAGGGTAAAGGGAAGCACCTTGACCTTTTGCAGGATATCCAAGACTGATGTGAGGTGGGCATCATTCATGAGTTGTCCTCATATCAAAAACTTGATCCAAATATTTAAATGAATAGACTTATTGACTCTGAAAGGATGAAAGGCAAAGTCAATCTTGGCAGAATTTGAACTCAGAACATGAAGGCAGACAAAATACTGCTAAGCATTTCACCCTGCATGCTAATGATTCTGCTAGCTTGATGCCTTATCTCAATGGTTCCCAAAGTGAGAGATATTGTCCCCACTGGGGCGATGGAAAGTTCTAAGGGTGAATTGAAGAAAAGTGGGACAATAATGGGGTAGCGAATCCTGTAAAAATTGGGGTGATAATGGGGTGGCGATTCATGTAGAAACAACAAAATAATGGGTTCATTGAGTTAAGTCTTATTTGTGAAATACAGTTGCTTTGAATTTGCTTCAGAAAGAGGTCTATGCTTGTGATGGTTAGCTGGGGTGGGTGGCTAGGAATGTGGCCTGGATGTCAAGGGGGCAGCCCAAAAAAGTTTGAACCACTGCCTTAAATGATAGTGATAATTACATTCATAGGTGTAGGCATGCTTGTGTGGTTAAGAAACTTGCTTCCCAACCATGTAGTCTTAAGTTCAGTCCCACAGTGCAGCACTTTGTGAGTGGATTTTGTAAATGGAAACTGAAAGAAGCCTGTTATATGTGTGTTTGTGTATCTTCCTGTAACTTAAGAGTACATCAAAAAGCAATCAATAGTATAAGCATCAGGATTTTAAAAAATGTATTGGGATTAATTTGTTTGACTAAAACCTTTGAGACAGTACTTCAGCATGGCTGCAAGTCTTGTGACTGAAATGAAGAAAACATAAAAGATTCATTGACTAAATTTTCACCAAGTATATAAGGTAGAAATATCTTATTTAGCCATTTTTCTAAAGCAGGTTTGAATTTCAGTCTCCTCACATTTTCCTGTTTACTTTAAAAAAAAAAGAAACACAGTCTGTGATAATTATTATCATCACCAACAGCAGTAGCATCCCCAGCATGTTACATCTACTTTTCCATGCTTGCATGGGTTGGATTTTTTTCTTTTTGAGGCAGTGTTTTACAGCTGGATGCCCTTTCTGTTGCCTCTTGCAAGGACATGGTGTACCTATTGTAAAACTAGAATGCACATGGTAAATCTATGATTACCATCAAAATTGTTTACTTTCTATGTATTGATGCTGTAGTTTGTTTGTCTTGTAATTTTTTTTTTTTTAGGCAAAGCTGGTGAATTTATAGATAATGGTGATAATACTTTTGGAGGAAAATTTGTGGTGAATCCTAGTGGTGGTTTGATTTCTAAAGGACATCCTTTAGGTGCTACAGGTAAGAACTGAACATAATTAATTGTTTAACCCTTTTGTATTTAAACTGGCCATATCTGGCCTAATATTTTACTTGTTTTATGTTCAGATCAGCAAAATTTTGCCTCTCACACCTATGCTACAATGTTATTCTAAAGATAATCAATCACATCATCAAAATCTCAGAGCAACAAGGTAATATATGATTAATGCAAAACAATGTGAATAAATAAGTATTACATTTGACAGAGAAATCTGAATGCAAAAGGGTCAAATGATTGAAACATTTTCCATGTTCTTCACTTAATATAGATTCTTACTACATTGAAATAAATAAGGCTTCAAGCTGGTAGAATTGTTATTAAATACTATAGTGGTTGACTTTGCCTTTCATCATTTTGAGTTTGATGAAGAAAAAAAAGTACCAGTTGAGCGCTGGGATCAATGTAACTTCCCCAATCTGACTTCCCTTTCCTCCTTAATATTTCTGGCCTTGTGCCACAATTAGAAAGAATTATATCGGAATAAATACTTTCACATCAATTTGTAATTTGTTATTGCAACTATTTTCATTTAACAGGATTAGCTCAGTGTTGTGAACTCTGCTGGCAACTACGTGGTTTGGCTCAGAAACGTCAAGTTCCAAATGCAAAACTAGCTCTACAGCAAAATATTGGCTTAGGTGGTGCTTCAATTGTAGCTGCTTATAAACTTGGATTCCCTTCAGAAGCTCAAAGGTAATTATCATATTTTGAGAATTAGTATAATTGATTGTACATACAATAATTTAAAATGCGATAATGCAAGACACTTGCCCAAGATGCCAAATAGTGGGACTGAAATAATTTACAAACACTTATAATATGCTTCTTTTTGTTTTAATATTTTCACTCTAAATACCTTTTAAAGTAATTTACATTAATTGCACACCAAAATAAGCTATACTTCATATCATGAAATGATTTAGAAACAAGGTACTATTACTATTGAAATTGCAAAAACAATTATATATTAAAATGAAATTCTATTTGTGTTTTTGTAGGCAATCCACTTTGAGCATGTCTAATGTCAGTTCTGCAACAGAACAGGATTTCAAATCCTATCCCGTGTTTGAATTGATTAAACAGCAGCTTGAAACTGTAAGATATTATTAAGTTTGTTGTACTAAAGCAATAATGGAATGTTAACTGTGATAAACATTATTTTTATTCTAGTCAGGGTAGTTTGAAAGAAGCCAATGACACAGTCTCACCTTTACAGCTAGATATCATGTAGACACTCTGTCTCTCTCTCTCTCTCTCTCTCTCTCTCTCAGTTATGTTACCAGAGTCTATGTTTTAAATGCATGAAAGCTTTAATTATTTTAAATATGTTACTCAGTCAGTTTTTGGTAAATTTAAAGTTTATATTACCATATATACTCAGCTTTAAGTTGCATTTTTTTTCTTTTAAATTTTTACCTCAAGTTGGGGGTGCAACTTATAAGCGCATCCTATAAAAAAAAAATCTTCAGATATTTTCTAGGTACATGCCACATCTGAAGTTTTGACACTTGGAATAACCGAAAAGGATAAAATTTTACATTATAAACAACGGTTTCTAAAATGCATGGACTTAATGGGATAACAATTGTTGTAAGTCATCTTCAGCTTACTGAAAGCTCAGTTACCGAACAACAACTATGTTGTCACAATTCCCAATTGAACTTTGCTCTCCAACATCAAAAATGTCACTGTGACTTATGGCCAGGTCAATGATAAAATTTCCGATTTGAACCATGTATGTTGGGGGTGTGTCGCATAGGCAAGGGCATTTTATAGTCATTTTATAGTACTTCAAAATACTGATTAGATTATATTGGATCATCCCATAAATAAAGTGGGGTTTTTTTTCAATTGCATGAACTAAAAGTCAAAGGGGCACATGATAAACTACCTGCATCAACTTGCTATAAAAACAGGTAGTAATTTTACGTTGTCCTTATTCTTAGTGCAAGTTTTGAAGAGTGCAGTTCGATTTTAAGAGTTATTTTTTCAAAGCTATAATGGAAGTCACAAAGAAGCATATTCGGCATATTTTGCTTTATGAGTTCAATAAAGGCAACAATGCAATAGAAAGTGCAAGGAATATTAATGCAGTATATGAGGATCAGACAATAAATGTAAGCCAGTGCCAATGGTGGTTCCAGAAATTCTGAGCCGAAAACTACAGCCTAGAAAATGAGCCTCATCCTGGAAGATTTGTAGAGCTTAATGAGGACATCCTGCAAACCCTAGTGGAACAAAATCCCATTGTAATTGTTGAGGAACTAGCAGAGAAGCTTAGATTTGGTCATTGAACCATTCATCAACACCTGCATGACATCGGAAAAGTCAGCAAATTGAGTCAATGGGTTCCTCACAAACTTTCCGAGTCTAATCACATGCAGAGAGTGAATGTGTGCTCTTCTTTGCTGTCATGTCTCATGAATGAACCTTTTTGGGACCGTATAGTGACTGGTGATGAGAAATGGGTTCTCTATAAAAATGTCAAGCACTGAAGACAGTGGCTAGGCAAAGGAGATACACCGGTACTCCAAGCTAAAGAAGGTCTCCACACACATAAGGTGTTGTTATCTGTTTGGTGGGATATGAAAGGTTTAGTCTACTTTGAACTTTTAAACCCAAACCAAACAATAACAAAGGAGATCCACTGCAAGCAGCTTGAGCAGATTAAGTCAGTACAAGAAGGAAAATGACCACCTTTGCTTTCAAGATGAAAGGTGTTCGTCCATCAGGATAATGCTCAGCCACATACAGTGAGGATAACATTCCAAAAGGCTGAAGCAGTTTGAATGGGAAACAGTGCTCCACCCACTATATTTGCCGAACATTGCCCCATCTGATTATCATTTATTCCACAGTCTTCAAAATCATTTGGATGGAAAAAATATGAATTCTAGAGACAAGGTCAGAACAGTAGTTGATAAATATTTTTCATCACAGGCAAGTGAATTTTAGAAGAGAGGCTTTGCAGGTCTACCAAATAGATGGAAGAGCATTGTAGAAAATGAAGGAGAGTATATTTTAGATTAAAAAATAATTTTGTTTATCTTAATTTTGAAAAATAAAAGAAGTATTTAAAAAATGCATTATTTGTGGGATGACCCAATATTTTATAGAATACTTTTTGTTTTAAATCTAGAATTTTTATCTGAGTTTATTATTTTATATAGGATGGTGGTGCAATGGTGAAAAAAATTCAAGGAATCTACTGTTTTGAAATAACCAATGGTCCAGGTAATACCACTGGAAAATGGATTGTAGATTTGAAGAGTGGCACTGGAGAAATTGGTTATGGATTAGATAGTTAGTATCTTTATTTTTCCCTTTGCTTTCTATAACATTTCTAATTCCTGCAAAATTAAGTTGTATGAAATATTGAGTTCTAAAGAAAATCTTGTATATACTTTCATATTCTCACATAAATTCTAATAAATTGCTGTAAGAAATAATAATATGAAACTACTTGCAATATATGTGTAATTATTGATCAAAGAATAATGTTGATTCTTAAGTACAATGCTGTAAGATAAATTCTTTCTTATTTCATACTTTTAACCTTGTAAACTCTAAGGAAAACTATCCAAACATTAAGTATCCTAGCCACATGGAAAAACAGCATGTGAAACCAACACACACAAACTCATGGTAGCATGGGAAATGCATGTGTAACTTGTATATTTTATTTATGGTCATCTTTTAATAAGAATATTGTATTATAAAGGAAGTGTATAGTAAGTGTATTTATTGTGCATTATTTATTATAATCTATCTATATCTATAATATATATATATAAAAGAGAGTTTGTGTGTGCGTGTGCTTGCACGCACATATATTCCTTATGCATTTAAAAACTAAGTTGCTGATTTTGACATGGGGTATCAAAAGATTCAATAATCTTTTGGCTACCAAATAAACTTTATTTTCATTTACATATTTTCTACATTATCTCAACAACCAGCTTTAATTATTTGAAAGACACTGCTCTACAATGACCAGGTTTCATTAGAAAGAGAAAATAGTTTCACACATTCAATTTGAACCAAACTTACAAAGTGTTGCATTACATGAGTGACGATATGTGAATAATGAAAGTAATGTTTCTCCAAATTAGTCACATCTGTACTATAATAAAGAAAGAAGTGGGAGCACTGAGGGTATTATGTGGCCATGAGGTGGGTGGTGGCCCAAAAAGTTTGAGAACCTCTGTTTTAAAAAAAAAAGAAATTTGTTTATCTTAATTTTGAAAAATAAAAGAAGTATTTTAAAAATGCATTATTTATGGGATGACCCAATATAAAGGCTACCAAATACACTATGTTTTTGGCACAACAACTCTCTTTTACTACTAAAATAACCTCAGAAACGAGGTTGGGTTCCACAATTTTGAGGTCATTTTGAGGCAATATTTCGATTTGCTTCTAATGTTTCACTTTCATCTAATGTTTCATACATGCACAGAATTCTACTCAGACAAACATGAAAGTGTACACATAAATATTGCATTAAAATAAGCCACAACCAAAATAATTTCATTAAAAGACATCCATTTCTCCTTATGTTATGAATAAATACAGTCACTCACTTGCTCTCTCACATGCACACATACAAAAAAGATGTATGCATATATATTTATGTACGTGTATATGAAAGATGCGTGTGAGAGAGAGTGACTGAGTGCCACTTACACACACATGCAAAAAAATACATACATGACAACACACACCTTCACTCCCTCTCTCTCTCACACACACACACATCCATTTCATATACATTTGCATATATCTTTCACTTTCTCCTCTCTTTCACTTTCTGCTCTCATTTCAAAGCCAGTGTCACCTTTTCACTTTCTATTTCTGCTCTCTTCAAAGCATAAAGAAATTTTTAAAATTTTAACAAACAGTCATATGATCCCATATGATCACATTGACAACTTTGGTGCTTCAAATGAAAGAATGCCATAAAATAACTTCCTTTGGCACACACATACACTCTAGGTAAAACTTCTGTACGAATCGTGTTATTTTTTGTTGTGTGCATGTGCAAAATTACAGCTCAAATCCAATTGAAATGACTTTTATCTATTCTGTAATTTGTATTTGTGATGAGCATATTTAAAAACCTGATCTTTGATATGAACTTAAAAGGAAGTTCTCTCAGAAATCCTGTCCTTTACTTGTTGTTTCTAGCATGTCCAAGGTGACATTTGTACCCCTCCCTCCTTATATTTTTCATAAATTTCTTCCAATTCCTGTTTTCGATACAGGAGATTAGGATTTCGCCCAAAAAACATGTTCTCAATATTCTAATTTCCTCCCTCCCCACCCTAACTTCTTCATTTTTACTTTTTTACAAATCTTTTTCTTTGTAATCTACAATGAAAAAAATAGTACAAATCTTTAAAAAATTTCTTCTTCCTCTTTCCTTAAAGAAACACTAAAATCTCCTTACCAAACATCCACCCATCAACTCAAAAAGCTACAAACTCCCAATGTTTCACTTTTGGCTTTTTAGAAAGCGGAGAAGTTTCTTCAGAAATAATGTCATTTACAAGTTGTTTCCAGCATATCAGGTTTTCTAGTGATGGTCTGGTATTTTTTACATCTGCTATTTCTGTACAATTTTGTGCATGCTTGAAACATTAGACAAAAATGAAACATTGGGAAGTTTTAGCTTGTGTGTCTGTTGTAACAATTTTGCAATTTGAAGCTAGTACATTGTTCAATAACTCTTTTCTTTTCTTTTTTTTTCCAAAAGCATAAAATAGATTTCTTTTGAGCAAGAACAAGAGCAGCTCATTAAAATGAAGGAGGAATAGATTAACTATTACTAAATGTATTGAACAGTGGGGGACTAAAGGCAGTATTTTGAGCATAATTAAAAGCTGGTTGATATTCTATGGTTTTGTTGCTAAAATGCTGGCCAAATTGTCAAATTCAAATCCATATAAATTCTTTGTATTCTGCTTTCAAACAATGCATATTGCTCTTCTTTCTCAAGTCAGTTCATAAGGAAAAGCATACAGCTGTAAACACACAGGATGCAATAACTTAGAAATAAACAACCTATGTTAGAATGGAATAAGAAGATACAAAGCTCATGTTAAGTCCCTCAAATTCAATCAGGGGAAAGAAGTGAATATGATGGGGAAATGACAAACTCAACCAAAGGTTAAATAAAGTGAATGGGTTTAATTTTTTTTTTCTTTTGTTTTATTATTAAAATAACTTGAAAATAACATCACTTCTAAATATTTTGTCTGTTAATTTCAGAGAAAGCTGATTGTACAATTAAAGTATCTGATGAAAATTTCCCACTCTTGATGTCTGGAAAACTTAACCCACAGCAGGTGAGTTAAAGTACTTTGATAATTTCTACTATCAGTCTTTCGTGCCGGTGGCACGTGAAAAGTCATTCGAGCGAGATTGTTACCAGTGCCCCTGGACTGGCTCCTGTACTGGTGGCACATAAAATACACCATTTTGAGCATGGCTGTTGCCAGTATCGCCTGACTGGCCTTCATGCCAGTGGCACATAAAAGCACCCACTACACTCTCGGAGTGGTTGGCATTAGGAAGGGCATCCAGCTGTAGAAACTCTACCAAATCAGATTGGAGCCTGGTGTAGCCATCTGGTTCACCAGTCCTCAGTCAAATCGTCCAACCCTTGCTAGCATGGAAAGCGGACGTTGAACGATGATGATATATAAACAAAGAGATGTCACTGAAGAAAAAACAAAGGTTTGTGTAATGAACTTCATTAGCTTAGAGCTGTTTCTGCTATGTGGTAGACTGTTAGTTGAGTCCCTGGACTGTTAGATTCGGTAACATCCTATAGTTTCATCACAGCCTTTAATATGAAGTGCACATTATTTGGGAAAATTACATTTTCAGAACATACAGATGAAAAAGTTAATGCTGATGCCTATGGAAAGAGCTGTCCAAATGTAAGAAAAAGTTTGGAGATGTATGTATGCACTTATGCAAGAATGAAATAAAAAGAAAAAGAATTATGCAGATATATAGTCTCGCAGAGAGGTCAGAGATACATGGGCAAATACACACACACACATGTATATCATATACCTGAACCAAATTGGAAGTGAACTGAATCATCAGTCCATCACTGTATGTTCGTGATGTTGATAGACTATAAAAGTCTATGACTTTCAGTTGTTTTAGCATCTGGTGCTTTGGGCGTCATCCCCACCATGCTTAATCACAGTCTACCAGTGAAAAGCAAAGCACTTGCCTTGAATATGTGTGATTAATAATGTTTACAACACTAAAGCTGGTTCTAATTCATCATCTGACACAAGATCCCCTGCTCCAATGCCCCATCCTCTATAGCAAGACACCTGTTTCTGTCTCTCTCTCTCACACTCTAACCTTTCATCATCTGACACAAGATCCTCTCCTCCGATGCCCCTTCCCCATCTCAAAATTCCTTGTCTTGCAAGTTGCTTGGTGACCCTGTTGGTACTGGTGCCATGTAAAAAATATACAGTTATAAAAACCATGCCAAAACTGACCTCGCTTGTGCTGGTGTCAAGTAAAAAGCACTCAGTCCACTCTGTGGAGTGGTTGGTGTTAGAAAGGGCATCCAGCTGTAAAAACCTTGCCAAAACAGACACAGTAACCTGGAGTAGTCTTCTACCTGGCTGGCTCCTGTCAAACTGTCCAACCCATGCTTGCATGGAAGGCAGACATTTAATGATGATATATACACACACACACACACACACACAAATGGATATATATATATATATAAAATCATCATTTAACGTCCATTGTCCTTACTGGTATGGGTTGGACGGTTTGACCAAGACTGGCAAGCTGGAAGGCTGCACCAGACTCAAGTCTAATTTGGCATGGTTTCTATGGTTGGATGCCCTTCCTAATGCCAACCACTCTGAGAATGTAATGGGTGCCATTTGCATGACACCAGTATCAGCCATGACTGATTTTACTTGGCTTGATGGGTCTTCTTCTCAAGCACAACATAATGCCAAAGGTTTTGGTCATTAGTCATTGCGTCTGTGAGGCCCAACACTTGAAAGAGATTTTCGCACTCCACCAGCATTGGTCATTTTGCCTATATGTATATTTATTTATAGCTCTGTGGTTAAGAAGTTCACTTACCAGCCACTTTTTTCTGGCTTAGTCCCACTGTAAGGCATCTTGGGCAAGTGTTTTTTTTATTATAGCCCCTGACTATAATAGAAGACACTTACCCGTTATTATAGTTTATTAAAGGCAGAATGCTGGTAGAATTGTTAGCACACCAGACAAAATGCTTAACTGTATTTCTTCCAACTATTTACATTCTGAGTTCAAATCCTACCAAGGTCAACTTTATCTTTCATCCTTTCCTGGTTGATAAAATAAAGTACTAGTCAAGTAGTGGAGTTGGTGTAATCAACTAACCCCCTCCACTCAAATGTCTGGCTTTGTGCTAAAATTTTGAAGCAGTTATTACGGTTTATTATTTTTTGACCAATAAACTCTTGTTTATTGGTCTTTATCCGTGGGTCCAGTACAAATACCAGCTTGAAAGTGCAATGTGGAAAGGGTTCAAAAGATAACCATACTGCATCGTCTGTCATGCAGGTTAACAAGGGATGCATTCAGATCTTAGGATGAAGAATCTGTTTGAAAAATATATTGCAGACTCCACCCTATGCCAGTATAGCCAGCAATAAGCCTGCAACTTGATCTGTGAGGCATGAGGTGAGAACACAATGGATGCATATTTTTTCCAATGAAAGAAACTTCAGTGAATGCTGTTTTGATGATAAAAGCACAAGGCCTGAAATTTGTGGGGAGGGGACTAGTCAATTACATCGATTCCAGTATTTCACTGGTACTTAATTTATCAACCCTGGCAGCATTTGAACTCAGAACATAGTTGGATGAAATACTGCTCAAGCATTTTGCCCAGTGTGCTAATGATTCTGCCAGCTCACCGTCTTGGTAAATCAGTAATAATAATAATAATAATAATAATAATAATAATAATAATAATAATAGGAGGACATAGACAAAATACATTTATATTAAGTTGTAAAAATGCAATCAACAATTCCGGTTTCATTGATGCTGCATTCAATTTAATGACGTAACAAAATCAACTATAGTGTATCTGAGACTATCCTATACAGAAGGGAATGATCTAAGGAAGATTTGGTCGTTATTTCTAGCAGGTTTAATGCCAGTTAAGTGACCATGTAGAGGTTTCCTCATTAGCTCATATAACTGCCTTTTTGTGTATAGTGTTTTCATAAAACACCTTCAAGAAATTCTCAAACAGTTTGAGAATGAAAGGAAATATTTTTCTTTATTTGTCTAAGAAAAAGAATAAATAATGTTTTTTTTGTAAAACACTAGTTTAATGAAAAATACCATATTCTCTTATTAACAAATTATCTTAATTGTTCAATTTATGAAGTTCCATAGAAAATGGTTTCATAATCTTTGTTATTATACACAAACAAGCACAAATTTCTTTATACCATTGAATGCTACTTAAGCATTAATCCTGAAATAATTCTGCTTTCATATTTATAGTAATAGAGTTTTTCATTGTAACTCCATCTCTCTATAATTTCCTGTCTTTTATATGTCATTTCCCCTTTTCTTTTCAAGGCTTTCATGAGTGGTAAGCTGAAAGTATCTGGAAAAGTTGCCCTAGCAATGAAACTAGGGAATTTGAAGATTAAAAATCCAGTTTCAAAACTGTGATAGAAATTGGAAGTTTAAATAACAGCAGTGTAATTTTAATAAATTATAATCAATTTGCCATTCTACTGGATTTTTTTTTAAATCTCCAAAACATTCTTTAAAATAATTATTAGTGATTCTTGATATTTTTCATTCCAAATTAGAATTGCTTATAAATTATTTTATTGCATCAGTTGATGTTGAAGTTTTATTTTTCCTTCTGTTCTTGAGGTAAAGCATTATGTATCAAATCATTTTATGGTTAAAAGTAGAAAGAATTTGTATTTATTAGGTATTTGGAACAAGCCCTGCATATAAGAATTAAAGTGTTTGTAAGCAAGGTTCTCGAACAAAGAAAATTCCAATAACAAAACATATCATTTTAAAAAGTATCCTTTATGTGCTGGGCACAAACATAAGCTAATGTTGTTGATTAGACTAAATTATTTGAATTATACATCATCTAATATTCACTTCACCAACAACTTGAGATATTCAAACAGTAAATATGATAGCAACTAATGTGTTCATAGAACTTCTGGAGTTTGTGGGTCCAGTGATTATATGAATGGATGATATAGCAAATCAACACAAACCATCTGGCTATTAAAAAATTTAAAAACTTTGGGTTTTTTTCTTCCAATTATCTCCTTTAATTGAAATGATGTAAGCTTCCAGAATCAAGTTGTTTTGTTTGAACAAAATTTACTCTATTTTTATAGTATAACTTTTCAGTCTGACTTTGTAATAAAGTTTCATTAATTCACAAATGCATTTTTGTTTTCAATGCAAATACTTAAAAATATAGATTATAATATATACAGTTCAAATAATTAAATCTAATGAATAAGATAAAGTAGTAGATTCAGCCAGAGTTTACATTGTTATATGTACCATATATATATATATATATATATATATATATATATATATATATATAATTAAGATTCAGCTGAATTAGGTACTTAAACTGAGGGCACCAAGCCAGTTCGGCCTCCCTCTGCACGTACGTCCGTTTGAGCCGAATTCGAAAGTACGTGCGTCCGTTCGGC